>NW_006400099.1:488709-512018 GCF_000299155.1 Elephantulus edwardii | reverse complement strand
TCAGATGCACCTTAGTCTCCAGAGAGACACCATTGCTCTTCAGTACTTTGGAGAGGTCCCTAACAGCAGACTTTCCCATGGCAATGCACCTTTTAATTTCATGGCTGCTGTTGCCAAGGCTGTTGATTATGGAGCCAGGCAAACTAAAGCTGTGTACAATCTCAATCTCTTCACCATCCATCCTGATGCTGCCAAGCACCATAATTCCCATTAAAAAAGGCTTTTTAAATAGGAGGCCTTATCACGTTGCCTGACTTCACTTAGGGAATCAACATTCCACCCTGTTCACCAATCACAGCTAACAGCTTCAGTATAACCAGCTCCTCTAGGTGACTTCCAAACTGGTCTCCAGCACCCTATTACCTACCAAAATGGGTTTATTAATAGGTAGGATTATCACATTGCCTCACTTCCTTTAGGGAGTCAACATTCTACGCTACTGCTCAACAATTCCAGCCAAAAGCTTCTGTAAAACAAGCTCTTGTAGATGACTTTTAAAGTGGTCTCCAGTGCCATTCTGCCTAAGAAAAAAGGGGTTTTAAATAGGTGGCCTTTTCACATTGCATCACTTCCCTTTGAGAACCAACATTCCACCCTAATACTCAGCAATCCCAGCCAACAGCTTTTGTAGAACCAGCTCCAGTAGATGACACTCAAACTACTCTCCAGTGCCATACTGCCTACAAAAAAAAGGGAATTAAATTGGCGGTCTTATCACATTGCCTCACTTCCCTTAGGGAATCAACATTTCACACTACTGCTCACCAACCCAGCCAACAGCATCTGTAAACCACCTACTATAGATAACTTTCAAACTGGTTTCCAGCTCCATACTGCCTACCAAAAAGAGTTTAAATAGGCAGCCTTAGCACTTCCCTAAGTGAATACACATTGCACCCTACTGCTCACCAGTCCCAGCGAATAGCTTCTTTAGAACCAGCTCCTATAGATGAGGTTCAAACTGGTCTCCAGGACCAAACTGCCTACCAAGAAGGATTTTTAAATAGTAGACCTTATCACATTGCCTCACTTCCTCTGGGAATCGACATCCCACCTTACTGCTCAACAATCCCAGCAAAAGGATTCTGTAAAACAAGCTCCTGTAGATGACTTTTAAACTGGTCTCCAGTGCTATACTGCCTACTAAAAAGGGTTTTTTAATAGGTGGTCTTATCACATGAACATAAATTCCCTTAGGAAATCAACATTCCAACCTAGAGCTTACCAATCCCAGGCAACAGCTTCTGTAGAACCAACTCCTGTAGATGACTTTAAAACTACTCTGAAGCACAATACTTCCTAACAAAAAGGATTTTTAAATAGATGGTCTTATCACATTGGCTCAGTTCCCTAAGGGAATCAACGTTCTACTCTACTGCTTACCAAACCCAAGTAACAGCTTCTGTAGAGGCACCTCCTGTAGATGACATTCAAACTGGTATCCAGTGCCATACTTCTTATCAAAAAGGGTTTTTAAATAGGTAACATTATCACATTGCTTCACTTCCATTAGTAAATCAGCAATCCACCCTACTGCTCACCAAACCCAGCTTCTGTAGAACAGCTCCCTAGAGATGGCTTTAAATCATGTGCTTCCTTTTTTGCTTCTGCCATAAGCTTCTTTTAGCTTTAATAGTCCATAAAAATAAATAGTGAAATAGTTTTTCAAATTGGCACCTCATTATTAACTGTTAGCATAATCTACAAAGTGCTCCTAAATCCTTGGTTCACCAGAGGATAGACCATCTAGGTGCTGATAGACCTTGGCTAGACTGACGCATAGATGGTAATTCTTGGGATGGCAGATCTTGTACATGATGCTGTCTGACAGAATACTTAGGTGGTAAAATTGGGAGCAGAAGTGACACCAACTTCCTAAACAATATGCCTCTGGAAACGCTAAGAACTTTCAGAAATGATGATAGTTATAGAAAGACTTCAGGTCTTTTTGTTCATAAGGTCACTATGAGTAAACCACAATCATTTGGTGCCTAAATGTTGCCCAAGGTTATATCTTCTTCATCTTTTGTGCCTTTAATCAATATGTAATGCCCTTCCTTATCTTTTACAGTGGTTTTCATTCTGAAGTCTATTTTATCAGAGATTAGTATTGCCACTCTTGCTCTTTTTGTGGTTGCCATTTGCTTGGTATATTTTTTCCCCAGCCTTTAATTTTGAGCCTGTCTTTCTCTTCATTTTTAGATGTGTCTCTTATAGGCAAGATATTGATAGGCTTTGTTTTCTTTATCCGTTCTGCTACTGTTTTTCCTCTTAATTGGAACATCCAGTCCATTTTTGGGCCAGGTTTTACCATTGCCATTTTTCTGTGGTGTTTTTTTTCTTTTCTGTTGTTTCTGGCTACTATGGTCCATTCACTTTCCTTTATTGTCTCTGTGTGAAGCACTACACCTAAAATGTTTAGTTTTAGTATTGTTTTCACATATTCCTGCAGTTCCTTCATTTCTGCAAATGATCTAATTTCTCCTTCATAGTTGATGGATAGCTTTGCTGGGTATAAGATCCTTTCTGGCAATTGTTTTCTTTCAACTTTCTGTATATGCCATTCCATTTTCTTCTAGCTCCTGTGGTTTCTGCTAAGAAATCAGAACTTAATCTAAATGTTTCCCCTTTCTATCTGACTGTTTTTCTCGAGCTGCTTTTGTATTCTATTCTTATCTTTTCATTTTGATAAGTTGACTATGCTATGTCTTGGTATTTATCTTTTTTGCACTAGTCTATTTGGTGTTTGCTGTGCTTCTTGAATGTGGATTTCCCTGTTCTTCAAAATACCTGGGAAGTTTTAATCTAGTACTTCTTCCACAATTTTCTCAGAGACTTCCCTGTCACTCCCTTATTCTGGAATTCCAATCATACAAATGTTGTTCCTTTTGATGTCATCCCACATGGTTCTAATATTTTCTTCATTTTCTTTACATCTCATCTCTGATTATTCTTCTAGTATGTTTCAGTGAGGTTTTTGTCTTCCAGCTGACTCTCTGTTCCATCTCTTCAGTTCTACTTTGTTTTTCTTTTTTAGATTTTATTTTATAGTGGTTTACATATAAAGTTTGTATATGTTATTTTTCACACTGGATCTTTCCCCACTGGACATTTCCACCATTTCTGTCTTAATGTTCTGGATTGCATTTTCATGTTTTACCCTCTTTTTCTAGTGATGATTTTTAAGTTCTTGTTCTTGTAGCTCTTTATACTATCAATTATTTCTTCCATAGCTGCTCAAGTTACTCCTCATCAATATATTTCTTCTGGATCACTGTCTCTGAGGTACTTTGCTCTCTTAATGGCTTCCATTGTTTCTTCCATCATTTGCATTTTCTTCTTTTCAGATAACTTCACATCAGCGTATTTCTTCTGGATCACTGTCTCTGAGGTATTTTGCTCTCTTAATGGCCTCCATTGTTTCTTCCATCATTTGCATTTTCTTCTGTTCAGATAACTTCACATCAGCGTATTTCTTCTGGTTCTCGCTAACATTGCATCTGGTTTGTTAAGGTTTTTGGGGTTTTTTCATGATGACTGAGCCAGATTGTTTCTTTCTTGACATAAGAGTTTTTTCTTAATAGATGTTGGGTTATTGTAACTAGATAATACCCCAGGGTAGGGCATGTATGATAGAAGAATTTATGCCTTTGAGCTCTGCTGCTGGAGAAGAGTATTGAACATATCATTGGCTGCTAGGAGAACAAACAGGTTCATCCTGGAGAGCATGAAACCAGACTGCTCCTTGGAGGCCAAGATTGTAAAGAATCGTCTGACATACTTTGGACATATTGCAAGGGGGGGCCAGCCCTTGGATAAGGACATCATGTTTGGGAGGTTGGAGGGACAGTGCAAGAGAGGAAGACCCTTGATGGGATGGATTGATTCAGTGACTGGGGTAATGAGGGTAGATGTGTCAGAGACAATAAGATTGGCACAGGATAGAGCAGAGTTTAGGGCTGTTGTACATAGGGTCACTATGAGTCACAGGCAACACCTTGGTACATAACAACAACAGCAACAACAGGACAATGTTATTTGGAGCTCTCCTCTTGTTTTCCTGATGCAGGATGACTATTGTCTTCCAGAAGCTATGGCTCCACCTGACCTCTTCTGCTTGACCTTAAGAAATCTCACATGATGTATCAGAACAGCAGTGTTTAAGGCCGAAGTACCTCTCTTCTCTACTCTATGAGACAGTTCAGTGGCAGGTCCTTCAGCTCATTCTTGTACTAGCTGCAGGTGGTGTCTTGATAGGATTTTGTATACTGATGGTCCCTTTTATTTATTTATTAGGCCCCCAGGCCCTAAGCTGTGAACAGAAAGAGACAAATACGCCAGCAGAAAGCAGGGTTCAGTGGTGGGTGTTCCCCAGTTCAAGGGAGGTGATCTGAACTCTCTGTAGGGCTCTGACCAATCCCGGGAGCTGGCACAAGGTGAGGGTGGCTAAGGGGCATCATTCCCTCACCTGTGAACGTAAAAAGACCAATATGGAGGTGAAAGGAGAGGTTCTTCAGTAAGTTTTCCTCAGTCCAAAGGTGGTGGGCTTAACTCTCTGCAGAGCTCTGCCCAGCCCCAGGAGCTGGTGCTGGGTGGGGAGTGTGAAGTGCAAATCACTCCCTCATCTGTGAACTGAAAGAGACCAATCCCAATGTACTCTTATTAATGACAATCTCAATCATTTCCTGGACCAAGCCATATATATTGATGGACATGAGGGAAGAACCACCAAGATATGACAGGCTTTTGCTATGTTGTGAATCAACAGATTACTTCTGTTAATGTACACAATCTATATTTCCCCCTTTTCAGAATACATTTTGGGTTTTCCATCAGCACCACACGGAGTGAATTCAGACTGAGAGTACATATTATAAAATCTGTAGTATGAGGCCCTCCTCATCACCCTCCTTTCAGGTTGCTGGCACTCTACCAAGTGGTCATGGTCAAACAATACAGGATGCCAGCTGGACACACTGAAATAGAACAGACTGTGTTCCATTTGGAGCAAACTGACATAATTCAAGCTACTTACGGCCCATATACCTTTCCTGTGTGGCCTGTCAAAAAGCCAGATGAAACTTGAAGAAGGAAGGTTGAATACCTCAAATTGAATAAAGTAAAATCACCTTTTCATGCTGCAGAACTCTCTACAGTGGATTTAATGGATCAATTGACTGGGTCATTAGGAACTTACCATTATGTTATAGCAAATGTTTTGGTGTGGCTTTTTTTTCTTCCCCATAGATATCCATGAAAATAGTCAGCAACAATTTGCCTTCACTTGGGAGGTATAATGATGGACTTTTGTCTTCCTTCCATGGTCCCACAGTATGCCATGGTCTCATGGTACAAGATTTAGAAACTTGGTCCCATCCTCCTAATGTGACACTTTCTCATTATATTGATGACATCATGCTAATCTCTGATTCTCTTTCAAATTTAGAAGAAACTGCTTCTAGTTCAAAGCAAGCATTGGAAAAAGAAAGCTAAGCAGTAAACTAAAACAAGTTCCAAGGACCTAGTGTATCTGTCAAAGTCTTGGGAGTTGTTTGGTCAGGAGTTGTTTTCCCAGAAGCTATGATAGATACAGTGTAGGCTTACCCTTGACCTACTACAATTAAACAATTACAGACTTTTATAGGTTTGCTTGGATATTGGAGACTATTCATACCCCAGCTGGCTCAAATACTAAGACACCTGCAGGTATTAACATGGAAGAATAGCACCTGAGACTAGGGGAATAAGGAAGACTCCGTATTTAATGTTGACAGAAGAGCGGTAGTTCAGGATCCTACTTTGCCCTTCCAATTGGACATGACTACTACTATCAAAGTTAGTAACTATGACAGACCACTGGATGATGGTCTTGATTGTGGAAAAGGGCCAAGGTTATTCATCTGTTGAACAGCAAGTAGCTGCTGTTTACATAGACTTTCAAGCTAGTCAGGCTATAATTGGGACTAATAAAGTCCAGGTCAAGACTAAATATTATATAAGGATGGATTAAGTCTTGGACTACCACTCCCGCAGACAGAAATAGCTCAAGTGACCACCTTATCAAAATGGGAAGGTTACTTGGATCAAAAAGCTCAACTGACCAGTAGTCCCCTTTCCCAAGAGCTACAATTGGTATTAGGCCCTTTACCCTTTGTAACCATAGAAATGGAAATGCCGGTGGAAGATAATGAGGTAGTTAGCTCTTTTTAGTGGATCTAATACCTTTACCTCTGATGACCTGGTAGACAGATGGGTACAGCCAGGGACTATATAATCAATGAACCACTGTTTCCATCAAGTTAGATATGGATGGGACATGGCTAGACTTTGGGGTTGGTCAGAGTATACAATGGGCTGAACTAAATGTAAGCTGAATGGTAATAAGGGGGTTTTGACAATAAGGTTGGCACAGAATAGAGCATGGTTTAGGGCTGTTGTACATAGAGATTTGCTATGAGCCACAGGTTACTCATAACAACAACACAACGATAAGGGGTGAAGAAAGACCCCTACATATAGGCATTGATAGCTGGGGTGTATACAGAGGTTTAACCTTATGGTTACCCTCCCAGGGACAACAACATTGGTTGGTGAACCACTGCCTACTATGGAGGAAAGAGATATGGGAAGATCTATGGGACTAGGGTCGGTGGAAACAAGTAAATGTATTTAATCTGCGTAGACATTAACCCCTCCATTATCGGGATAGTAATGGAGCAGATATATTGACTCAAGTGTGGGCCATGATGATCATGTTCAGTGATTACAATGAAAATTGGGATATGTTGTGACTAAGACTATGTTACAGGTAGTCTGGCATTGTGTTCTAGAGCTTGTCCCTGAAGACCTGCAGCATGCACTGGAATCATACTCAATGCATGCTAAATTGTATCCTCACTGTCATCATCTGCTTTGTCAAATGGGGCAAAACCCCCATGGAATGAGTCCTTTGTCTCAATGGTAAGTAGATTACATCTAGCCCCTGTGCCTGGAGGCAAGGAAGAGGTATATCTTCTCAGCTGTTAATAGAGCCACAGGACTACTTTATGTCTATTGCACCACAGCTGCCTTTCAAGAATATATAATGCATCCATTCCAATACCTAAGCACTGTTTACAGTGGCCCTCAAGTTTTAGAAAGAGATAGAAGTATCCATTTTACCAGAAATGTGGTACAAGACACACTATCATCAGTACAAGATGTGATAAGATATCAGCCAGGCTGTAACCCTATACCTGCCACTGTTCTCAGTTGGAAACAGACTGTTGTATGTATTCTCCTCAATGGTAGATATTTGCTAGTAATAGACTCTGTTTTCTCCTGACCAGGATAGTAACTTCCAATACAATGATGTCTTGTGCACATATACTTACATACCCCAGGGTTTGCATAGTTCAGTATGGTCTGAACTACCCATGGAAAGAGATGGCAATCTGCCTTGACATATACATCTCACCATATATGCCAACTGGACCCGGTTAGCTTGTGAGATCTTTCACAATCAAATATACAAGTATATTCAGCAGCAAACATTAAACAAACTAGTAGAGAGACACTGGGGTAATCATTGTCTCTATATAGGTCCTTCCATCTAGAATTGGAGATTATGGCTTTCTGAAGAACACGTCCCTAAATGTCCCTGCCCAATGTGTGTAAAGCAGGAATGACGTGATCCAAATTGGACAGTTACCTGCCTACCAAAAGAATTATGTATAAACATTGATAATGTATCTAAGGCCTACACCTAATAGAATGGGAGGCAATGTATTGGAAACCCCTCTTTGATATAATCCCTCCTGGTTACTTGTGGGTTTGTGGCAGAAAGAGGTGGCACTAACTAACTGTAGACGGGTCTGGGAAATGTACTTGGGGGCAACCATACATGCCAGGAAGAGAAATATAGACCTTGTCTCAACTACCACAAAATTGAGATATTGAAGAGACTCTGAATATTGCACTAGGGCACAGAGAAACTAAGTGGGGGGTTGTACAATTTGATGAGTGAGGGAAATTTAAAGAACTTATTCTTGAAAACAATGTATTCTAATTTTGTAAATAAACAAGTGGGGGGGGGGAAGAAATCTGGAAGTTAAAGAGCTCAACAGAAGATTTCAACAAAGCGAAGTTTTATTACAAAATGTGCAAAGAGCTGGAGCAAGACAAGCAAAAGGGATGAACTTGCTCGACATTTCTTAAGCCTATGGGCAGAATATTGGATGATGCAAGATGCATCAAAAGAAGATGGAAGGAGTACACAGTCACTGTACCAAAAAGAATTGGCTGACACAGAAGAATTTAATGGAACAATACATGATGAAGAGGCAATGGTGATGTAGAAGAAGTTCAAGCTGCTCTGAAGGAACTGGCATACAACAACACCCTAGGAAATGATGGCATACAAGTTGACATATTTCAGCAAACAAATGCTGCCCTGTATGTACTCAGCAGGTTGAGCCAAGAAATCTGGAATACAGCTGCCTGGCCAGCTGACTGAAAGAGACCCATATTTATTACCATTCAAAAAAAATTTGACACAACAAAGTTTGAAAATTATAAAAAAAATCACTAGTAACACATGACAGCAAAATTTTGCTGAAGATTATTAAAAAAATTATTGGAACAGTACATTAACAGAGAACTACCAAAATGCAGACTAGGTTTAGAAGAGGCCACAGCACTAGATACATCATTGCCAATGTCAGATGGATCTTGGCTGAAATAAGAGAGTACCAGAAGACTGTCTACCTGGTTTTCATTGACTACACAAAGGGATTTGACTATGTGGATCACAACAAATTGTGGCTAACCATAAGAAGAATGGGAAACTCAAACACCTGATTGTGTTCATGTTAAATTTATGCTTAGACCAGGAGGCAACTGTCAGAACAGAGCAAAGAAACATTGCATGGTTCAAAATCAGGAAAGAAGTGTGTCATGGATGCATCCTGTCTCCACACCTTTTCAATCTATATGTGGAGTGGATTATTTGGGAGACTGGATTTTATGAGGAGAAGTTTGACATCAGAATTGGAGGAAGACTCATTAACAACCTGAATTCTGCAGTTGACACAACCTTGCTTGCTAAAACTAAGAAGGACCTGAAGCTCTTGCTGCAAAAGGTCAAGGACTGTAGTCTTCAATATGGAGTGAAGCTCAACATCAAGAAGACAAAGATTTTTCATCACTAGATCAATTGGCAGCACCATGATGGATGGAGAATAGATTGAAGTTGTTATTAATTCCAGCTGATCGACTCCATAATCAACACTCTTGGCATCAGCAGTCAGGAAATCAAAAGACGAATTACACTGGAAAGTCTGCTGTCAGAGACCTTTCCAAACCGCTAAAAAACAATGTCAGTCTAGAGATTAAGATGCACTTGATCCAGGTCACGGTCTTTGCAATTACTTATTATGAATCAGAGAGCTGAATAATAACTAAGGATGACCAAAAAAATGCCTTTGAGCTGTAATGCTAGAGAAGAGTATTGAACATACTATGGGCCGCCAGAAGAACAAATAGGTCTGTCTTGGAAAAGGTGAAACCAACTTTCTCCTTGGAGGCAAGAATTTTGAAGCTCCGTCTCATATACTTTGGGCATGTGACCAGGAGGGACAAGGACAAGGTTCAGAGCTATTGTACATAGCGTTGCTATGAGTCACAGGGAACTTGATGGCACACAACAACAAGTGTAATTGCACATGAGCATGTCTTGTTAAAGTTCCTGATCACTTCACAAGTATTGCATGATTCCACTTTTGTTCTCAGTACTATAAAAAAAAAAATCCCTGTGGGATTGACCTTTTCTCCACCATCTGTGTGAACCTGAAAAAGTGATGTCTAAAATTCCTTCAGCTCCTTATATTTTTTTTTCCATCTGGCTACTAAACTTGAGATTCTGGCTTTAGTTGACCATCTCAGATGTCACAGGTGTTGATTGTGGATCTAAGTAGGATGAAATCATTGACAACTTCATTCCTTTCTTTACCTATGATGGTACTACCTATTGGCCCCATGGTGAGGATTTTTGTTTTCTTGATGTTGAAATGCAACCCATATTGGAGGTTGTAATCCTTGAGCTTCTGCAACAAATTCTTCAAGTCCTCCTCACTTTCAGCAAACAAGATTGTGTCATCTGCATAACTCAGTTTGTTGATGAGTCTTCCTCTAATCCTGAAATCCTCAAATCCATTCTTCTTCACATGGTCAAGCTTCTCGATAACCTGTTTAGTGTTTAGATTGAAAAACTATGGGAAAAGATATATCCTTGATGCATCCCTTTCTTGATTTTGAACCATGCAGTGTTCCTTTGCTCTTGTTGGACAACAGCTTCTTGGTCTAGATAGAGGTTTCACGTGAACATAAATAATCAAGTGTCCTGGGATTCCAATTCTTCTCATTGTTAGCCATAATTTGTGATCCACACAGTCAAATGCCTTTCCACATTTGATTTAAAAAAAACCAAAACCAAGTGACATCCTTCTGATATTCTCTGCCTTCAGCCAGAATCCATTAGACATTAGCACTGATATCCCTAGTGCCATAGTCTTTTTAAATTCTGTCTAAATTTCTGGTAATTCTCTGCTGATGTACTGTTCTAAATGTTTTTGCATAATCCTCAGCAAGATTTTGCTTTCATCTGACATTAATGATTTTGTTTGATAATTCCTACATTCTGTTGGATCTCCTTTCTTGGGAATGAGAATAAATATGGAATTATTCCAATCAATTGGTCAGATAGTTGTCCTCCAAATTTTTTTTTTGCTCAACATGATGAGGACATCCAGGGCTGCATCTGCTTGTTGAAATATGTCAGTTAGTATCCATCAGCTGAGGCCTTATTTCCCGCACCATCACCCCCAATACCTGTAATGTAGCTTGAACTTATCTCTTTAATAACATTTGTTCTTGATCATATGCTATTTCCTAAAATAGTTCAGTGTCAGACAATTCTTATTAGGGCAATGACTCTGCATTCCTTCCATTTTATTTTCATACTTCCTGGATTATTCAAGCTTTTATCTATAGCATATCTCATTTTAACAATTCAAGTATTGGTGATTGAGTTAGGTACAAGCAATGATTTCTTAAACAAATTTGTTGTTGTTGCTATGTGCTGTGAAGTAGCTTGCGACTCATAGTGACCCTATGTACAAAAATCCCTATGCCCTGTTCTATCCTGTGCCAATCTTATTGTCTCTGACACACCTACCCCATTACTACAGTCATTGAATCAATCCATCTCATTAAGGTTCTTCCTCTCTTGTGCTGTCCCTCCACCTTCCCAATCATGACACCCCTCTCCAAGGAATGGTCCCTCCTTGCAACATGGCCGAAGTATGTCAGATGAAGCTTCAGAATTCTTGACTCTAAAGAGGAGTCTGGTTTCACTATGTCAAGGATGAACAAGTTTGTTCTTCTAGCAGTCCAATACTCTTTTCCAGCACCACAGCTCAAAGACATCACAATTCTCCTTCTATCATCCCTAGTCATTGTCCAGCTTTCTGATGCATAGCAAGTAATTGCAAAGACCATGGCCTGAATCAGGGGCACCTTAGTCTCTAGACTGACATTGTGGTTCTTCAGTACTTTGGAGAAGTCTCTGACAGTAGACTTTCCCAATGCAATTCATCTTTTAATATTATGGCTCTTGGCACCAAGAGTGTGGATTGTGGAGCCAAGCAAATTGAGGCTGTTAACAATCTCAATCTCTTCATCATCCATCATGATGTTGCTAATCTGCTCAATGGTGAGAATCTTTGTTTTGTTGATGTTGAGCCTCAATCCATATTGACCCTCTGCAGCAAGCACTTCAGGTCCTCCTCAGTTTCAGCAAGCAGGGTTGTGTCATCTGTGTAACGCAGATTTTTGATGAGTCTTCCAAATTCAAGGCTTTAATTTATTCTTTAGTTCTCTCAGCTTATTTTGAGAGAGTTATTTCCTTCTGATTTTCTGGATTTAACTCTTTGCATACTCCATTAAAATATTTAAATTTGTTTTCATTTATTGCCCTTTGAAATATTCTGTTCAATTCCATACTTCATCATTCCTTCCCTTTGTTTTGACTTCTTTAGTGTTCTATTGAAAATTTCAGTATTTTCTGATATTCATTTTTATCTTTTCTTCCTCCTCTGTCTTTGTTATGACCTTCTGCTTTCTTCCTGGATGACATCCTTGATGTTATCTCACAGATCATCTGGTCTTGATCATTAGTGTTCAATGCCTCAAACCTATTCTTGAGATACTTTTTTAATTCAGGTGGGATAGACTCAAGGCAATTTTTTTGTTCTTCTGAATTTGTTTTCATTTTATTTAGCTTCAATTTGAACTTGCACATGATTGTCTGTTTCATAGTCAGCCCCTGGCCCAAATTTCACAGCTAATATTGAGCTTCTCTAGTGATTTGTTCCACAGATGCGGTTAGTCTGAGTCTTGTGTAGGCCATCAGGTAAGGTCTATGTGTATAGTTGATATTTATGTTTTTTATAAGTGGTATTTGCAATGAATAAACCATTGATGGTACAAAATTCAGTAATTCTATCTACAGCTTCATTTTTTTCTCCAAGCTAGCAATTTCTGAGTACAGATTCTTATTCCTTGTTCCCAACTATAGCATTCCAGTCACCAATTATTATTTATCTAGATTGTTTGATCAATTTCAGACTGCAAAATTTAGTAGAAATCTTCCATTTCCTTCTCTTTGGCCTTATTTATTGGTGTGTATATTTGAATGCTAGCTGTGTCAACAACTCTTCCTTGTTTGTGTATTGATGGTATGCTGTCACTCATAGCATTGTACTTTCCTTGATGAAGTAGGAAATAAATGTAGAACAAAACTCAAATTCAAAATAATGATCAAGTTTACTGGTGACACTTTCAATAGTATGACTTTTAGTCGTCCTTTGAATCTTGAACTCTATGTGGGACAACTTTCAGCCAAATATCAGATAGATATATAAAGTGAACAATAACACCAGGGAAATACTGAATCCTTAGAACACTCAGCCACACAAGATCACAAGATCAGCCTTTGTCCAAGGAAAATTCAGAATATAAGAAAGGACAGGAATAGGGATGAATGTAAACAGAATCATACATAGACACATAAGAAAAGTGAACTTAATGTGGAGGTTGAAATCAATGTTAGAAACTAAAATATCTATAACGAGTTGACTGGAATACCAATCTGCTCTGTAAACTTTCACTCAAATAATAACAAAAAGTTTAAAAATAAACAAAAATCTATAGTTTTGCCAACACATTTTCACATTTGTTAACTTTGTGTATTAGTCTCTTTGCAGTTGCACTGCAAACCCAAAGGCCACAACTCTCAGGCAGTTCAAATCCACCAGTCACTGCACAGAAGAAAGATGGGCAACATTCTCTTGTATGATTTACAGCCTCAGAAGCCTAACGCAAAATCAACTATGAGCCGGTTCAAACTAGACAAAATCAAGATTTTTTTTTAGTTTATCTTAAATAATTTAAGTTTTCCAAACACTAATTTCAATGCTTTTTAAACTCTTCCAGGCCATAGGAAAAGACTGACAATTCTCTGAGTTTCTTTTTTTAAATTATGGGGGAAAAAATTTAAAAAATATTTAAAAAATTATGGCACAACTTGAATAGCATTACTTGATCAAGACATAGTAAGAAAAATAACAGAAAAATACAACTTCACATATACATGTAAAAGCAATAAGTTAAACTAAAATACTGGCAAATACAATCCATTAGTGTAGTCATTCTAAACACTAAGTTGTGCCTGATCCAGGCCATGGTCTTTTCAATTGTTTTCTGTGCATGTGAGGTCTGGACAATGAATCAGGCTGACACAAGAAGAATTGTTGTCTTTGAGTTGTGGTGCTGGAGAAGAGTAGTGAACATGTCAAAAGAACAAATAGATCTGTCCTGGAAAGGATGAAACCAGATTGCTCCTTAAAGGCAAGAATTTTGAAACTCTGTCTCAAATACTTTGGGCATGTTGCCAGGAGGGGCCAGTCCTTGGAGAAAGACATTATACTTGGAAGAGTAGAGGGTCAGTGCAAGAGAGGAAGACCCTAGTAATGGGAACAGGTGTGGTGAGGTCAGGATAGGGCAAAGTCTGGAGCCATTGTTTATAGGGTTACTATGAGTCACAGATGACTTGACAACAGATAATAACAACATGACCAAGTAGAACTTATTTCAGAAATACAGGTTTGATTCAACACCAAATACTAAGTGCTATCATTCATTACTAGGAAGGGAGTTCTAGTGGTTAGTTCTTAGAGATTTGCACTGCTAATCCAAAAATTGCAGTTATCTGGATCCATGGGAGAAAGGCAATTTCCTCTCACGTGATTTACAGACTCAACAGCAATGACAATGAATCATTCAGTATATCAACAAGTTAAAGGAAAAATACCACAGGGTTTTACCAATATTATTGTTGTTAAGTGCTACTGAGTTGAGTGACTCCTAGTGACCATACGAACAACAGATATGAACCCTACACATTTGAGCCTCTTGCTGCAGACACTGTATCAATCCATCTTCTTGGGATTCTTCCTTTGCTGACCTTCCATCTTTCCAAGTATAATGTCCCTTTCCGAAAAGGAACAGCTTCTACTAACAATATGTCCAAAGTATGTGAGACAAAGCTTTGTCATTCGTTCCTCCAATATTCTGCAAGACTTACGTTTGCTCTTTTTCCTATTCATAGGATATTCGCCACTCTAACACCACAAATGAAATTCACTGATTCTTCTCCTCTCATCCTTTGCTCTGAGTTACAAAGCAAGTGACTGCAAAGACTATTTACCAATAACCAAGAGTAAATACCTTGTTAACATAAAATATTCAAGACATTTCCACCAAAAATAAAAACAATATGTGTGCCTGTCACTATTCCACATAATACTGAGAAACAAGTATTTAATACTATAATAAGCATAAAAATTAGAATAAAATTATCTCTAATTTCAGAAAAAATGATTGTGTATAGAGAAAGCCCACAAAATTCAATTTTAAGAACATACTTTAGAGTATTTAAGTTGTTTCTTGAAAGTATGTTATAAATGAGGAAGGAAAAAATAAAAAATGTGACCCAAAATACCCTGTAAAAATACATTTTTTTACTTGTTTAAAATTTTATTTTATTTTTTTCAAGCACCTGCTGTAGACCAGAAGCTGTCTTCATGCCTTCGGCTTGAGCAGGTGTAGGGCTCACCTCACTTGTTTACCCTTTCTCGGGGCAGGGGAGGTGTCCTTGCTCAAAACCGTCTATTCTGGTATCTGAACATTGTTATTCTCTCCCGCCTCCCTTTTTCCCCCCCTTTAATTATTAATTTCAATTAAAATTTACAGAGATTTTGGATTTCCATTCATTCATTGTTGCAAAAAATACTTTTACATATATTCAAGCAGAGATGATTTCCCTATAAAGAATATTACAAAAGGAAGGCCAAATATTTTATTGATATATCAATTATCTTGAGTGTTAAGGAATAGCATAGTTGTAAATGAGGGGATAAAAATTTAAAATATGGAAAAACTTTTAAATACATCCGAGAAGAAATGATGATCTTATATGAAGAAATCACAAAAGTAAGACTAAATATTTTACTGATGTATGAAACTTCTTGAGTTTTAAGAAATAATACTTTTAAAATAATTGTTTATTTAAACAATAGATAGAAATCTGATACAAACCTAATTAAAATAAAATAATTTTTGAAGTTAGAGAAATAATTTTTAAATTTTATACTAAAGTATCACTGTCTAAGAAAAAGTGTGTGAAAGAAAGGGAGATAAAGCCAAGGACTATAAACTTCATTAAAGAAAAGCTTGAAAGAACTCTAGTAGTCCTAATCCACAACATAAACAGTTTTCCAAGTATCCTGGAAAATCTACAATCAGGAGAAGATAAAATGAATGAATGAGATCTTCTAAGAATCAAATCCCTACGCACATCCAAAAACTTCTCCAACAGGGTAAAAAGGGAAGCCACAGACTGGGAAAAAGTATTTGGTAATAACATGTCAGATAAGGCACTTATATCTAGAATTTATAAAATACTTGAGCACCACAACAAGATAAAGGTAAATAATACAATTGAAAAATGAGCACAGGATATGAACAGACACTTCACAAAAGACATTCATGCACATGAAGAAATGTTTAAAATCCCTAGCTCTAAGAGAGATGCAAATTAAAACAACTATGAGGCATCATCTCACCCCAGTCAGAATAACAAAATTTGACAGAACAGCAAGCAGCAAATGCTGGTGAGGTTGTGGAGAAACTGGAACCCTTATTCACCGTTGGTGGTTGGTGGAAGTGTAAAATGGTGCAACCACTGTAGAAGGCAGTATGGCACTTTCTCAAAAAGTTGCAAATAGAGATACCCAGCAATTCCACTACTGGAAATTTACCTTAAAGAGACCATATCTGGTTTGTGCGGGGAGAAGGGTGCAACAATGAATGAATGGAATCCCAAAATCTCTGTAGATGTTCATTGAAATGAAAAATAAACAATCTAAATTTAAAAAAAAAAAGAGACCATAACTGACATCCAAGCAGATATATGCACACCCGTGTTTATCGGGGCTTTGTTCAAAATGGCAAGGAGTTGGAAACAACCCATGTGTCCATCAATAAAAGAATGGATGGAGAAGCTGTGGTATATTCACACGATGGAATACTATGCTGCATTGAAAAACAAGGAACTCATGCAATATTATTCAAAATGGGTGACCCTGGAGGACAAAGTGCTGAGCAAAGTATATCAGTCACAAAAGGACAAATACTGCGTGGTGCCACTGTTGTAGAATGGGACTGACATCAGGGTTGGGATAAGACTGAGAAAAACTGGATAAATTATGTATACTATATTGAAACAGATGATGGAGAGAATAATTTAAAAGCGATATATGATAGGGTATTATGGTTATCACAAGAGTCCAGAATTAAAGTTGCGTAGTGGAGTGTATTCGGGGCGGTGGCGGGGGAGGGGGGGTGATGCGGCGGAGCGGGTGCAGTGTGGGGGGAATTGTATACCAGTGAAAGAATTTTTCCTTTGCTTTTCAAAGAGAGGAGCGAACTGGGAGGGAGGGCTGGGCAGGGAGAAAAGTGCAACAATGAATGACTGGAAATCCAAAGTGTACTAGGGGTGGGGGGTGGGGGGAAGGGACGTGGGAATTGTATACTAATGAAGGAATTTTTTTTCTTTTTTTTTTCTCTCTTCGGAGGGGGAAGCGAGCTGGTGGGGAGGGGTGGGAAGGGAGAAAATTGCAGCAATGAATGAATGAAAATCCAAAACCTCTGTTAAAAAAAAAAAACTAATAAAACAAATTTTTTTTAAAAGGCACAAAAAGAAAGGGAAGAAAGTCAAGCTAATACAGGAGAGACTTGCTTTGCTAGATTCTCAAATTAATGAGCAAGGCAATATAATTAAAATAATATGACATTAGTTTAATAATTTGAAATCAAGTAGCCAACGTGAGCAAAATATATAAGACCTCTATTTTACATTGTTGTTGTTATGTGCCGTCAAGTCGTTTGCGACTCATAGAGACCCTATGTACAACAGCCCTAAACCCTGCTCTATCCTGTGTCAATCGCGTTGCCTCTGACACACCTATCCCGATTACCCCAGTCACTGAATCAATCCACCTCATAGAGGGTCTTCCCCTCCTGCGCTGTCCCTCTACCCTACCTAGCATGATGTCCCTCTCCAAGGACCTGTCTCTCCTTACAACATGTCCAAAGTATGTCAGACGAAGCCCCAGAATCCTTGCCTCCAAGGAGTAGCCTGGTTTAACCCTCTCCAGGATGAATCTGTTTGTTTTCTTGGCAGTCCATGGTACATTCAATACTCTTCTCCAGCACCACAGCTCAAAGGTGTCAATTCTCCTTCTGTCCTCCCTAGTCATTGCCCAACTCTCTGATGCATAACAAGTGATTGCAAAAACCATGGCCTATTAATAAATAAAATCCAAAGAGATCAAAATTTAAACAGCTTTATTATTAAGAATAGGGCAGGAAAAGGAAAGAATTTTTTTTTAAAAAATACCACGAAAGAGTGTTACTGCAATTTTTTTTAAAGTATAAAATAAAATATCAGGAAAGTGAAGATTAATGAAAATATCATAACACATATCTGTTACAATTGATCAATGTGGATTATATAGCAAATATTCACACAAATTTATAAGGAAAAGGTCACCAATTTAATTGGCAAATTAACAAAGTATAAGAATTTGCAAATTACAAAAGAAAAAAGTTCTTATAATCAGTAAGCACAGCAAATGACAACTACAATATGAAAAATAACCTATTGGAGTTAGATGTAAGGCAACAATGTAATGTTTCACTCTTCGGATAAGAGAGACATAATAGAAAATTAGCACTGTTTTGGCTGCTAATCTTATAACATGTCTTAAAATTAAACATGTCTTTAATCTCACTTTTCATAATCTAACTTAGAAAGTACTGGTGTGTATTATAGCAGTGTTAAGGTGAGAAATAAAGAAAATAATATCAATGTTCACCATTAAGAAATGTCCAGTTGCTTTTTCTTTATTATACATTCAGCAAGTAAAAGAAAAACTACCAAATTGATATGCACCTATTGATCAGAAGTGATGTCATTGATAAACCATATGAGAAAAGCAGTAACAGAAAAATGTGCATGGCTTATAATGTTTTTTATACAAAAAGACAATAACAATTTTGTTGCTGTTGTTTGAGCAAGGAGAAAACAGGATACTTAGCGTTCTTAACATATGTTACCTGGGGAGCAAGGAGAAAAAAGAAAGGACAGAGGGAAAGGAGGTGACTAAAGTATACAATTATTTTTTAATAGGTGCTTACATTGCTCTGATGGTTTTGGACGCCTGTTTTCAATTATCACCAATTAAAATTTTTCAATTACAAAAGAAGATATCAATTCAATAAGTACTCTTGGGACAAAACTGTCAGACTAGTAATGTAAAGATTTAGATTTGGCAGCAAAGTAAGATTTAACCACTTTTCATAATCTCTGACACCAAGACATTACTCAAAAGTTCATAATTACTACAAAGTGAAACATTTTACATTAAACAGTTCCACAACTTTTACAAAGTGTACAATAAATTTACAGAGTTTTCACCAAACCATAGACATAAATATGAATATCATCATCAAACTTAATAAAGTAGACTGATGGCTTGGCCACTACTTGATGGATGAAAATTCCAGTTCTCTTGGACCCGTCATCTTTGGCATGTTCTACCTGCTTGCCCACAAGGCTGTCTGCCACCTCTCCTGGCTCCCTCTCTGCCACAGGGAAATAGTAGTTGGAATCTGGGATGATGTGCAGGTCACCATCTTTGTAGTCATCCAGCAGTGTGTACATATAGAGAACAGGGTCTTTTTCATAGGTGATATAAAACCAAGTGTCCATCACAGGGGCTCGAGCCAGAACCATCCCTTTCCATTCATCTTTTGTGCCTTTCTCCCCCTCAAATACATGTCCCACTGCCTTGCCTATCAAGGAATCTGCCAAGCGTGAATCGATATGTGGAGTTGGCACTTTTTCAGGAAGGATTTCTAGCGCCAAAACTCTTTTGTCCAGAAGCAGTTCTAGTCCACACACACTATCTTTGCAATCATATTTGATGATATAGAGAGTGGGCTTCACAGAAACCTGTTCAAGCACAGTGCCCTTCCACTGCTCCACAGGCTCGTTCCCTTCCTTCCAGCCGTGTTGAATGCGGCAGCCCACGATGTTCTTGCGAGTGAGAAAAGAGGGTTTGCGCCGCTGCTTCCTATGAGTGTGTCTTTTTTTCATCAGGTATGCAGACACGCCATCTACGCCTATGGGAGGCAAGGTTGGGGGTGACATGGCTTGCTTGGTTTTTAAGGTGATTGGACCAGTGTCGCTTGATCAATAAATTGACAAATAGCCAACACTAATATGAGGCGTTTTGGGGGGAGGATTTCAAAGTCCTTCTCTCTTCTCCTTTCCTCAAACTCAGGGTTGTTACCTGGCCTTGGCAAAAACACTCTAACGCTTGTAGTAAGCACTTGTGTGGCTTGCGTCTGTTGACAGATCTTTTCTCTTTCTGCTAGGAAGAGAAGACTACAACAGTGGCAGCCACAGTGGGAGATGGCGGGCTAGCATGTGCGGCCCGCGCGATGAGCCCGCCGCCACTCACCAACCCCAAATCCCCCAGTCAACCACTTAACTTAGATCTTGTTGTCACTGCTGCTGCAGCTGTGGCACGAAGATGGAGCAGAAGACAGCAGGGAGAGCCGGCAAGGAAGGCTGAAAAGGCACAGTGCTCTGAAGAGCTCACTAAGCTTAGCAGCTCGCTTCTGCTTGAGCTACCTCCGGTGCAACGGTTTTTACAGCTTTGGAGAGCTACACGCTCTAAGCCCGCCTTCACATCTGCCCCGCCCCCTGCCAGCAGTTCGAGTGGTCAGTTCTCCCGCCAGTGTTCTGTCCACATAGACTCAGGAGCTCACACTTCCCAGATTGCTTCTCTTAAATATGAGTCAAACTGACTCCCTTCCCCCACCAGACCTCCACCAATTTCCTTCAGGGCTGCTCCATCTGCTTTCTATCTTGTAGGAATTCCTCACAAAGCCTTTGTTTGTTGTATTTGACATTATTCAACCCACATACCCACAGAGTTTATAAATGAAAATTATTTTCTTTCAGTTTAAGGGATTTGAGACTGAAGAAAGGCTTAAGTACAACCTACAATCTTGATCCAAATTCTTCTTTATATTTTCTAAGTGATCATTACTGGCACTGATTATTTTAATGCTTTTAAAAAATAATTTTCTTCATATAAAAAATACTGACATTGTTGAAATTTTATCAATTTTGTGAAATAAACTGTGAAAATGAAACTAATCTTACCATCTAGACTTATATACATCTAGACTTATGCCAAAATCTTAATGTTTCTCTCTACTGAATAAATATGTTTGTTTTTTTTTAAATGTAAGCACCACAATTTCTCAATCAGTTCAGTGTGGTTGGACATTTGAGCTGTTTCCACGTTCTTGCAATGGTGAATAATAACACTGCTGCTATGAACAGTGGCAAACAAATCTCCATTTGTGTCTCAGTTCTAATTTCCTTGCGGTAAATTCCTAGTAGTGGAATAGTTGGGTCATATGGGGTTTCTATATTCAACTTTTTGAAATGTCAAACTGTCTTCCATAGAGGTTGCATCATTTTTCACTCCCATCAACAGTATATGAGAGTTCCCACCTCTCCACATCCTCTCCAACAATTATTGCTCTCCAACATTTATTGCTTGCTGCCCTACTAAACTTTGCCACCGCTACTGGAATGAGAAGGCATCTCATTGTGGTTTTGATTTGCATTTTTCTTCATTCACATGATGGAATACTATGCAGCACTAACAATTTCAAAAAATACTTTGTACCTTTGTGAGACTGGAGAGCATTATGCTGAGTGAATTAACGTGGTCTCATAAGGATGAGTGCTGCATAAGAAAATTATTGTAAAAATATAAGGATAACTAGTAAAACATGTATGGAAACTCAAGGTGAGGAGGGCTGAGGAAGGGTAGAGGCAGAGAGTTGTACAGTTTAGGGGTGGGGAGAAGGATCCCAGTGAAAAGACAGGGTAATGATGGGCAAGGTCCAATGGTGATTAATTTTGTAAAACATAACACATGAGAATGGTTGTATGAAATACAACGTGAATGAAGAGAACTGTGAAACACAATGTATATAAACTTTGTAAGCAAAACAATAAAAGAAAATATTTAACATTTAAAAATGCCAAATATCTCATTGATGTTTATGATAAAATGAGTTTTTTCATGTTGTTGTGAAATAAAGCACATTATTAAAATTAAAAAATGGAAGCATATATCACACTTTCATAACTTCACATATGGACTTATTGGGCAAATATAAGCTATGTTTCCAAAGAATAATTCATGACATGGAGATTACCATGTTGTTTTTCTGTGCCATCGAGTATTCTGTGACTCACAGTGACCCTATATACAACAGCATTGCCCCAGTTATCGTATCCATCTTTTTCATCCAAGATCTTCCTGTGCTGCACTGTTCTTTCACCCTTCCAAGCAAGATGTCCTTCTCCAAGAACTGGTCTCTTCTGGCCACATGTCCAAAGTATGTGAAATGGAGATTCAAAATCCTAGCCTCCTAGGAAAAACTTAGTTTCACCCTCTCCAAGACAGATTTACTTGTTTTCATGGTATGTCCAAGACTCTTTCCCAGCACCACAACTCAAAGGCATCAGTTCTTCCATCATCCTTAGTTATTTTCCAGCTCTCTCATAGTAAGTAATTACAAAAATCATGGCCTGAATCAGGTACACATTAGTCTCTAGACTAACACTGTTGCTTCTCAGTACTCTGGAGCGGTCCCCGACAGCAGATTTTCCCAGTGCAGTTCATCTTTTGTTTTCCTGATTGCTGGTGCCAAGAGTTTTGATTGTGGAGCCAAGCAAGCTGAAGCTATTAACAATTTCAATCTCTTCTCCATCTATCATGATGTTGCAAATTGGCCTAGTGATGAGAATCTTTGTCTTAATGTTTACCTTCAGTCCATATTGAAGACTACATCCTTTGATCTTCTGCAGCAAGCACTTCAGGTATTCCTCAGTTTCAGCAAGCAAGGTTGTGTCATCTGCATAATGTAGGTTGTTGATGAGTCTTCCTCAAATTCTGATGCCACATTCCTCCTCATAAAGCCCAGCTTCCCAAATAATCTGTTCTTCATATAGATTGAAAAAGTATAGAGAAAGGACACATCTCGATGCACTCCTTTCTTGATTTTGAACCATGCAATGTTTCCTTGCTCTGTTCTGAGGACTGCTTCCTGGTCTGAGTATAAGTTTTGCATGAGCACAAGTCAGTGCTCTGGAATTTTAATTTTAATTTAGCTACAATTTGTTGTGATCTACACAGTCTAATGCTTTTGGATAGTCAATGAAACACAGATAGACATTTCTTTTCATACTCTTTGCTTTTTGCCAAGATTCATCTGCCAGTGGTGATAATGTCTCTGGTGTCCAGACCTCTTCTAAAGCCAGTTTGTATTTCTTTTTTTATTTTTTTTGTGGGTTTTTTTTAATTTCTAGTAGTTCCTGATCGATATACTGTTACTGTTTCCATCATTTTGTAATGATCTTCAGTAGGATTTTGTTTGTGTGTGATATTAGTGATATTGTTAACACTGCATGGTTCAAAATTGGGAAGGGTGTACGCCAGGGATGCATCCTGTCTCCATACCTTTTCAACATGTATGCAGAGCAGATTATCCGAGAG
>NW_006400099.1:486168-487999 GCF_000299155.1 Elephantulus edwardii | reverse complement strand
GGTTGGCGCAGGATAGAGCAGGGTTTAGGGCTGTTGTGCATAGGGTCGCTATGAGTCGCAAACGACTCGACGGCACATAACAACAACAACAGCAACAGGCTATTTCTAGATCCATCTCGAAATACAATGTCATAAGTGACAGGATAATATCCACACACAAGTGGAAGACCTGATAATACCACTATCACGCAAACTTATGCATCAACTACCAGAGCCAAAGAAGAGGAACTAGATTATTTCTACTACTAACTTTTACAGTCAGAAATCGATTGAACATGCAACCAAGATGCATTAATAATAATGAGTGACTGGAATACAAAAGTTGGGAACCAGGAAGAAAAATGAGTTGTTGGAAAACATGGAGTTGGCGATAGAAATGAGCCTAGGGATGAAAGGGTAGAATTCTGCACAATCAATGATGTATTCATTGCAAATACCTTACCTGGAGATTTCCACATAAGATAAAAAACAGTGTGTGAGAAAGAGAGTAACTCTAGTGGTAAAAGAGCTGGACAGCTAACACGACTAGCCATTTCAGGGAAAAAATATCCAACCATATGCTTCTTAAAAATTATAGCCCTGGGGATTCCAAGATGGCGGCAGTGGCAGGAGCAGCGGACCAAATGGAGGAGGGCCACCATGGCCTTCTACAGACCTCTGTTTATTGATAATTGAATAGTTGATGACTGGTCTTCAGTATGGATTGAGGCTCAACATCAGGAGATCAAGGATTCCCAGGGAGGAATGGGTGAGTCTTACGGCTCCCAGCCCCCTGCTGGGAACTCCATGAGGCTCCCACTACCGGACCCCAGGGATTCCATCACCTGGGATGGACGATAGGCACCGCCCCCCACCCCAGGCTGGTGCAGCGGAGCCGCCACAATGCAGGAGAGTGGACTTGTTCTGGGGAGAATTCTTGGAGGCAAGATGGCGGTGGTGGGAGATGTGGAAGCAGGTTGGGGTTTCCTTGGGCAGGCCAGAGAGGAAGATCACCAATACAATGGATTGATGAGAGTCACGTGACCACACTTAATAGTGGCAGCATGTCCAAGATGGCAGATATCCTCAATGCAACGCATCTCTTGATCTGTTGACTGCATCTGCCAAGACCTGTTTAGACCTGGGCGGGGGGGTCTGTTCACCACTCTCAGGTCCCCTTCTCCATTTATAAAGAGGGACGGTAGTGACACCTACTTCAAATAACAGTATGCCCACTTATTGGGGGGGGGGTGGTAATGGTGGCGGTAAGATGGAGCTAAAATTGATTGGGAGGTGCTGTGGGGAGACAGAGAGCACGCCGCAGCAGGGCAGAACCAGGAGCCTGGAAGTCACGGGTGGGCAGAAGTGGGCCCAGACAATAGAGAAGCGACTCGGGGCTAAAGCTTCTGACACACCTACAGGTACAAAGCCCAAGGCAGAGCCAAAATTGGTCGGGAGGAGCTGAGTGAGATAGAGAGCATGCCGCCGCTGGGCAGAACTGGGAGCCTGGAACACTGTCGTGGTAACACTGCATGGTTCAAAATTGGGAAGGGTCTACGCCAGGGATGTGTCCTGTCTCCATACCTTTTCAACCTGTAGGCAGAGTAGATTACCTGGGAGGCTGGGCTCTATGAGGAGAATTGTGGTGTCAGGATTGGTGGAAAATCTATTAACAATCTGCGTTATGCAGATGATAGAACCCTGCTTGCTGAAACTGAGGAGAACCTCATGCACTTGCTGCAGAGGGTCAAGGACTTCAGCCTTCAGTATGGACTGAGGCTCAATGTCAAGAAGACAAAGATTCTCACCACTGGACCAACTGATAGCTCAGGATGGATGGCGAAGAGATTGA
>NW_006400099.1:466609-485760 GCF_000299155.1 Elephantulus edwardii | reverse complement strand
TTAAACCAAGCTACTCCTTGGAGGCAAGGATTCTGGGGCTTCGTCTGACATACTTTGGGCATGTTGCAGGGAGGGACAGGTCCTTGGAAAGGGACATCATGCTTGGGAGGGTGGAGGGACGGCTCAAGAGGGGAAGCCCCTCTATGAGATGGACTGATTCAGCGACTGGGGTAATTGGGATGGGTGTGTCAGAAGCAGTGCGATTGACACAGGATAGAGCAGGGTTTAGGGCTGTTGTGCATAGGGTCGCTATGAGTCGTAAACGACTCGACGGCACATAACAACAACAACAATGGTGGTGGTGCAGGAATTGGGGACACTGTCCCTGGCCACATGGTCTTCAGTGAGGTGTGGGGTACAGACTTGGGGGGGCTTTGGTGGGGGAGTGTGCCAGCCAGCCAGCCACTAGGATGTGTCATCCGACCCTGGGTGGGGGGAGGGTGTCGTCCAACCCTTGGGTTGGGCTATTTGTCCTTTGGGGAGAGCTGTATGGCCCTTGGGGTGAGCTGCTTGGCCCTCAGGGTGAGCTGATCAGTCCCTGGGGTAAACCATTCAGCTCTCAGTGCAAGCTGGCCCTCGAGGCCAGCCGTTCCAGCACTTGAGCGAACTGACCCTTGGGGCAAACCAGCCCTCGGGGTGAGCTGTTCAGCCCTCGGGGCAAGCTGTTCTGCCCTTGGGGTGAGCCAGCCATGGGGCGAGCCAGCCATGGGGCAAGCCATTCAGTCATCGGGCAAGCTGGCCCTCGGGGTTAGCCAGCCCTCGGGATGAGCTCCTCAGCCTTCAGATGGTGCCATCCAACCCCTGGGTAGAAAAAACTGCCTAGGGTTTACAGAAAATTTTATCTAGGCTACTTTCCTCCACCCTCTCCCCCAGCACACCTGTAAGTAACACCCCTAAAACCCTTCTATTTGTAACTCACAAGTTTGTTGCCTCTAGGTTTGCCCCCTTTCCTATTGTTGTTGTTATGTGCCGTCAAGTCGCCTGCGACTCATAGCGACCCTATGTACAACAGCCCTAAACTCTGCACTGTCCTGTGCCAATTGCACTGTCTCTGACACACCCATCCCGATTACCCCAGTCACTGAATCAATTCACCTCATAGAGGGCCTTCCCCTCCTGCGCTGTCCCTCTCCAAGGACCGGCCCCTTCTTACAACATGTCCAAAGTGTGTTAGACAGAGCCTCAGAATCTTTGCCTCCAAGGAGCTGCCCGGTTTTACCCTTTCCAGGATGAATCTGTTTGTTTTCCTAGCAGTCCATGGTACTCTCAATACTCTTCTCCAGCACCACAGCTCAAAGGCATCAATTCTCCTTCTGTCCTCCCTAGTCATTGTCCAACTCTCTAGTCTCCAGAGAGGCACTATTGCTCTTCAGTACTTTGGAGAGGTCCCTAATAGCAGACTTTCCCGTGGCAATACGTCTTTTAATTTCCTGGCTACTGGTGCCAAGAGAGAAGGAAGAATTCAAGATACTAAAGAGCTGAACAGAAGATTTCAAAAGGCAGCACGGGATGACAAAGTAAAATATTACAATGAAATGTGCAAGGAGTTGGAGTCAGAAAATTGAATGGGCCGAACTCCCTCAGCATTTCTTAAGCTCAAGGAACTGAAGAACAAATGCAAACCTCGAGTTGCTATAATCAAGGATGCTTTAGGCAGAATATTAAACGATCCAGGAAGTATTAAAAGAAAATGGAAAGAATATACTGAGTCACTGTATCGAAAGGAATTGGCAGACACAGAAGAATTTAATGAAACAACATATAAGCAAGAGCCTATGGTGTTGAAGGAAGAAGTTCAGGCTGCTTTGAAGGAAGTAACAAAAAAATAAGGCCCCAGGAATAGATGGTATACCAACTGACATATTTCAGCTAACAAATGCTGCCCTGGATGTGCTCACCAAGTTGTGACAAGAAATCTGCAGAACAACCACTTGGCCAATTGACTGGAAGAGATCTATATTTGTTCCCATCCCAAAGAAGGGTGACCCAACAGAGTGTGGAAACTATAGAGCAATATCAGTGGTTTCACATGCAAGCAAGATTCTATGGTAGATTATCCAAAAACTACTGGAACAGCCCTTTTCTATAGGTAACCTTAACACTGAGTTTTACTCCAGACCTTACCCTGAACCCAGTTCCAGAGACAAAACAAAATACAACTGCCAGCTAAGGAAGCAGAGGAAGATGGAGCCTCAGGGTTCAGACAGCCATCCCCACTGGACTTACCTGGGAAAACACTTTGCAGTCCAGAGGTGAGCAAATGACAGGAAAATATCTTCTAACAGAACAAGAAGGCAAGACCCAAGATCACCAGTAAGGTGATACAGTGTGCTCCCTTTCCCCCGTCACATCAACGCCCCTATTCAGCATGAAGAAGCCAGAGAGTCTGCACCCAGTTCCCAAAAGAGAAACCCACAAATGATTAAGACAGTTTGTTTAATCACCAATGGACTACGCTTACCATTGCCCTGTATCATCTGGTCCCCACTCGATCTTTTTAATTTTCTTCACCTGCTCCCTCCACCAACCAAATTGTGCATCCCTGCAATTTCATCCCTGCCCATCCTCACCCTTCTGCTCCCAACCCTCACCTAGTTGTACCCCCAATATATTTTTCCCAATAAAATAAAAAAAATACAGCCCGGTAACCTCTGTGGGTTCAATGCTCTAAACTTGTTCTTAATTTTCTTTTTAATCCAGGTTGGATAGACTAAAGATCACATTTTGGTTTGTGTGGACTTTTAAAAATTTTCTCCAGTCTCAGTTCGAACTTGCATATGAGTAATTGATGATCTCTCCCACAGTCAGCACCTGCCCTGGTTTTGACTGCTGATACTGAGCTTCTTCAATGATTCTTTCCATAGATGTAATCAGTCTGATCCCTATGTAGTCCATCTGGTGAGGTCCATATATAAAGTAGCTCTTTGGTTTTTGGGTTTTTTAAAAAATAATATTTGCAATGAATAAATCATTAAATATACAAAATTCCATCATTCTGTCACCAAGTTCATACTTTCCAACTACTCTTCCTTCTTCATTGCTTTCAACTTTTGCTTTCTAGCCACCAATTATCATCTTTAATATGCATCATTATTTCATGTTTTGTCAATATTGGACTGCAAAATTTTGTAAATATATTCTATTTCCTCTTTGACTTTAGCTGTTGGTGCATATATTTGAACAATAATTTTATTAAAAGAGTTCCTTATAAACATATGGATAATAGTCTATCAATCACTACATTGTACTTCAAGATAGAACTATTAACTATGAATATCACACTATTTCTTCTTTTGTTTTTCATTCCCAGAATAGTATACCATGTGGTTTTCTGAATGTGCAGAGAGCCAGAATTGGAGAACAAAAACTGAAGAACTCACTTGGTATTTATCAAGCTGAAATAATTTAAAAACAAATTCAACCCTCGAGTTGCAATACTTTGAGATGAGATGGATTGATACAGTAACTGGGACAATAGGGACAGGTGTATCAGAGTTCATCAGAATGGCTCAGGACAGGTCAGGCTTCAGAGTTGTTATATGTAGGGTCACTATGAGTTGCAGGTGACTTGATGGCACAAAACAATAACAACATGGGTAAAATCCAGCATGCATTAGGAGAAGTTACAGGGAATACACCGAATCATTACACCAAAAATAATTGGCCGACACAACAATATTTCTGGAAGTACCATAAAAACAAGAGCTAACGGTAATGAAGGAAGAAGTTCAAGCTGCACTGAAGACACTGGCAAAACATAAGGCCTCAGGAATCAATGGGATACCAGTTGGCATGTTTCAACTAATAGATACAGCCCTAATATGTTCACTAGTTTCTGCCACGAAGTTCGGAGGACAGTTTCCTGGCTGTCTGACTGGAAGAGATCCATATTTGCTCTCATTCTCAAAAAAGGTGATCCAAGAGGATGTGGAAATTATTGAACATTCTGGTGGCCTAGTGTTAAGTTGTTCTAGAATCCCAAAAGCATGCAGTTTGAATCCACCAGTTGCTCATTGGAAAAAGGATGAATAATCTCCTCCCGTGCAATTTATTGTCTCTGAAAATATACTGGAGGGTCAGTTATGGATTGGCTTGACTCGAATGCAAACAACAAATTCATATAAAATATAAACAAAATACTGCTGGAGCTCATTAAAAACCAGCTAGCACTGTACATAGACAAAGAACTGCTAGAAGTTCAAGGTGAGTTTAGAAGAGACCATGGAACCAGGGATATTATTGCTAATGTCAGATGGATCCTGGCAGAAAGCAAAGAATGTCAGAAAAATGTCTATTTGTGCTTTATCAACTATGCAAAATCATTTGTGAGTGTGTATGGATCAAACAAATTATGGCTAACATTGAAAAGAAAGGGAATTCCAGAATACTTAACTGTGCTAATGCAAAGCCTATACTTAGACCCAAGAGGCTGTGGTGTGAATAAAAAAAGGAAACATTGGATGGTTTAAAATTAGAAAAGACGTATATCATATGAAAAGACAAGAAAAAATGGGGTTGCATTTATAGTTAAAAAGATCCATCATGAAGAACAATGCTGTGAATAACAGTTGTATCCTTTCTCCATACCTATTTAATCTCTATGTTTCACAGATTATTTGAGAAGCTTGACTCTATGATTGTGATATCAAGATTGGAGGAAGACTCATTAATAATCTTTGTTATGCAAATGACACAATCTTGCTTACTAAGAGTGAGAAGACTTGAAACATTTGCTGCAGAAGATCAAAAACTACAGTCTACAATATTGATATGTAAAAAGAGCAAGAGACATGAGGGGATGGCCATATCTGACCTTTATCAACTTTGCAAAATGGAACTCTCCCTGTCCACGGCACCAATAACACAAAACCAATTCCTGTGAGATAAGAAATGTACCTCACGTTCCTGTGCCTCTTTCTACTCATCTCAACATCAATCATATTGCTCTATTTGGTCCAAAATCAAATACACACAGACCACACAGGACCATATTCGAGAATCTAGATCAATAACAGCTCCCAAAATGTGCACGCAGGCACCTCAACCTCAAACCTCATAGCCTCGGGCTGTGTTTCTAAATTCTCAGTCCTACCAGTATTAGCTTCCCACCTCCAGTTGTCCAACAAAGTTCTCAGCCCTGCCAATATTTGCTCTCCCTCCCCAAGGTCATGTTAGGTCTCCAGTTTACCTGTAGGTGTTGCTGTCATAGGTGTAGCTGGAGCAGGAAGGGCACCCTATATTGTCTTGCTTCCTCTTCAATGGTGTCAGAATATGGGCTCACGATTAGTGTCCCTTCTCAAATTCCTGCTGTCCATTTCCCACCCAGTGGTTTTCACTCAGTGGTCCCTGCCCAGTGGCACTTATGCAGGAGCCTTCACACAGCAGCCCCTACCCAAACAGGGTCCTGGATCCCACAGGACCTGAATAGTCAAAGTCAAATTCCCACCTACCCAGCCTCTGGCTGGTCTACAGAGTCCACAAAAGTTCAGACAGATTACCAGTGGCTGGCTCATTTCTGGGTAGTCGGTGTGGCCCAAGAGAGCTTGGCCAAAATCCCCACCAGTGGCCACACCCTTGGGTGCTCTCCCAAGGGCAGTGCCCCAGAAAACCCAGTTAGGATCCTACCGGCCTTTTTCCTGCCAGATTAGTTCCACAGCAGCTCAGCTGGTGGCCCCAGGTGATGGCTGCATCTGAGGCAGCGTCCTGGGGTCACAGAGCTTTGGCGGGGGCTAAGACTAGTGATTGTGGAGCTGCAGGTGGGGGGGGGTTCTGGGGGAGGGGAGTAAGCAAGGGGCTGTGGAGGGTGCAAGAGCATGGGGCGGAGCTTGGGTGCTGCTGGGGGTTTATGCAGCAGCACCCTGCGTGGTGGGGTCACGCGACGGTGGGCCGCAGGGGGGGTCACAGGCAGGCCTTTGCTCCTCTGGGGTCACACGGTGGCCAGCAGACAGTTGCTCCTCCAGGGTCTCGTAGAAGCTGGGGGCGGTTGTTTGCTCCTTAGGAGCCACACAGTTGCAGGCGTTTTCTCCCTACTTGCTCCTCTTGGGTGGGTTCCACAGTGGCTTGGCTGGTGTCTTTTGACTGTGACTCAGCTGTCCTGTGTGTGGTTCAAATTCCAGCTCTCTGGCTGTGCTGTGTTCCGGTTCCAAAGTAATTTTTTAAATGGCTTTGCTATTTATTTCTTACAATCAGTGGCAAGGCTAGCTTCCCCCACAAGTACTTGATAAACTTTATCACCAGCTGATCATAACATTTCCTATACCTATTGTAATGTAATGCTTTGATTTGTTTTCGTATTATTTTTTAATTGGTTTACTTATAATGTTTATATACATTGTATTCCACACTATTTTTCATTTACATTATGTTTCATACAATCATTCTCATGCATTATGTTTTATAAACTAAAAAAATATGGTGCAACTACTCTGGGAGACAATTTGGCATTTCCTCAAAAAGTTGAACATTCACAACAAGATAAAGATAAGGAATCCAATTGAAAAATGGGCACAGGATATGAACAGACACTTCACAAAAGAAGACATTAAGATGGCCAACAAGCATATGGAGAAATGTTCAAAATTCCTAGCTCTAAGAGAGATGCAAATCAAAACAACTATGAGATATCATCTCACCGCAGACAAAATAACAAAATTTAACAGAATAGCAAGCAACAAATGCTGGCGAGGTTGTGGAGAAACTGGAACCCTTATTCACTGTTGGTGGGAGTGTAAAAGGGTGTAACCACTGTGGAAAGTGGTATGGTGCTTTCTCAAAAAGTTGCAAATAGAGACAACATTTGATGCAGCAATTCCACTACTGGGAATATACCCTAAAGAGACCATAACCGACGTCCAAGCAGATATATGCACACCCATGTTTATCACAGCTTTGTTCACAACTACAAGGAGTTGGAAACTACCTAAGTGCCCTTCAACCAAAGAATGGATAGAGAAGCTGTGGTATATTCACACAACAGAATACTATGCTGCATTGAAAAACAAGGAACTCATGCAATATTATTCAAAATGGGTGACCCTGGAGAACATTATGTTCAGTGAAGTATCCCAGTCACAAATGGACAAATACTGCATGATGCCACTGTTGTAGAATGGGACTGACATCAGGATTGGCGTAAGACTGAGAACAACTGGACAAATTATGTATACTGTGTTGTAACTGATGAGGGAGAGAACAACTTAAAAGTGATATACGATAGGGTATTATGGTTATCACAAGAGTCCAGAATTAAGGTTGCATAGTGGAGAGTACCAGCGTGGTGGGGGTCGGCAGGATTGTATACCAATGAAAGAATTTTTCTTTTACTTTTCAAAGAGAGGAGCAAACTGAGGGGTAGGGGTGGGCAGGGAGAAATGTACAACAATGAATGAATAGAAATAAAAAATATCTGTAAATGTTCATTAAAATTAAGAAAATAAAATTTTTTTAAAAAGTTGAACATTGAAACCTAATATGACCCAGCTAGTCCACAACTAGGAACATACCCAAGGAAATTTGAACTGAGACACAAATAGAGATTTGTACACCAACGTTCATAGCACCATTATTCACCATCGCAAGAACATGGAAATAACCCAAATGTTCAACAACCAAATTAATTGAGAAATTGTGGTACATTTACAAAATGGAATACTATGCAACACTCAGGAACAAAAATTTGCAAAAAATACTAAGTAACTTGGGAAAGGCTGGGGAGCATTAGGCTGAGTGAACTAACACAATCTCATAAGGACATATACTGCATAAGACCATTATTGTAAAATTATAAGGATCACTAGTAAAACTTGTACAGAAACTCAAGGGGAAGGAGGGTGGGGGGATGAAGATTGGTAGGGGTGAAACTACAGGACTGCACACTTTGGTGGGTAGAGGGAAATAGGGAAGCAAATGGAAAAGATCCAGGAGAAAAGACAGTATAACAAGGGGCAAGGTCCAATGGTGATTGATTTTATAGGATTTCTGTTTCTTTGATCTTTAGATGCAATCTAGATTGAAGGCTGCAATGTTTAAAAATCCACAGGAAGTAATTCAAGTCTCCCTCACCTTTAGCAAGGTCATGTCATCTGCATAACAAAGGCTATTAATGAGTCTTCCTCCTGTCCTGATGCCACATTTTTCTTCATAGAGTCCAGCTTCTTGAATAATTTGCTGAGCATATAAATTAAATAACTATGGAGAAAGGATACAGCCCTGATGCACCCCGTTCCTAGTTTTAAATCATGTTGTGTTCCCTTTCCCTGTTTGCACAGCAGCTTCTTGGTCTAGGTATAGGTTTCCTACATCACAATCATGTTTTCTGGAATTCCCATTCACCATCCTCAAGGAGAGATGGGGGAAATAAAACAAACATAATAAAACCAAAAAAAACCCTCAAAAATGATGTAGAAGGACTACAATTAGCCAACTCAATCTCATGGATCTATACAGGATACTGTACCCTAAAAATATTCAATATACATTCTTGTCTAGTACGAACAGAAAACTCTCCAGAGTAAATAATATTTTAAGACACAAAACAAGCCACAAAAAATTTTAAAAAATATATTTAGACACTACAAAGCATTTTCTCAAACATCATTGTTATGAAATTAGAAATCAACAAGAGAATAAGGGGGGGAGGGAAACCCCATGAACTTGGAAGTTACATTACACCTTGCTGGAATATGAATGAGTAATAGAAAAAAATAAAAACTAAAACAACTTATGACACGCTCTGGGATGCAGCAAAAGCCATACTGAGGTAAACTCACAGCAATAAGCAAATACATCAAAAGGGAAGAAAGAATAAAAATTGACTATTTAACTCATCTTCCACAAATAGAAAAAAAATAATTGAGCAAACCCAGCAACCTCTAAAAGAAAGGAATTCTAAAAATGGTGTGTTGTTATGTGCCATTGAGTAACCTACCACCCAAAATTATGTACAAACTCTCTGACCTCTTCCCTATCTTGAGCCAATCTCATTGTCTCTAACACATCTATCTCCAATACTGCAGTCACTGAGTCCATCCTTCTCCTCCAGGTTCTTCCTCTCCTCTTTTGTCCGTTCACCCTTCCATGCATGGTATTTTTCTTCAAGGACTAGTTCCTCCGGGCAACATGCCCAAATGGACAAAATAAATGGACTAAGAAAGCCGAGAAACAATTGAAATTGTCAATAAGACCAAGAGATGTTTCTTCAAAAGGGTCAATAACATTAACAAACCACTGTCAAATCTAAAGGAGATTAAAAAAAAAGGACACAAATAATGTAAATAGGAAAGGAAAGCAGCTCGACCACAAAACAACCAACAGAAATAAAAAGGATAATAATGGAATTTTATGAAGAACTATAATAAATATGAAAACATAGATCAAATGAACAAATATTTAAAAATGCAAAATCTGCCCACAGTGACACAGATTGATGGAGAATGCCTGAACAAACCCGTAACAAAAGATAAAACTGAGCAGGTCATAAAAACTCTCAATGATAAATGTCCTGGCTTTACCAGAGAATTCTGCCGGCTATTAACAGAACCATTATCACATTTGACACATCAGTGTTACTTTTGGTGGAGCTCCTCAATTAAAACAAGCTAGGAAGCAGGAGTGACATCAGCTTCCGAAATAGCTTGCCTCCGGAAACCCTATGAACCTGAAGAAAGGATTTCATAGGGTCACTATGCGTCGCCTCCAACTTGATGGCACTTAACAACAACAACAACACTCAGAGAAAAGCTGTCACCAATTCTACATAAAGTATTTCAGAAAATTGTAAAAAGTAGAATACACCCAGACTCATCCTATGAAGCAAGCATAATACTGATGCAAATGCCAGGCAAAGACACCATCAAAATAGAAAACTTTAGACCAATATCTCTCATGAACATAGATAAAAAAAATCCTTAACAAAAACCTAGCCAATCAGTAGAATTCAACATATCAAAATACTAAAGCATTATGACCAAGCGGGATTCATAACAGGCATGGAGAATGGCTCATATAAGAAAAACAACCAATGTAATCCATCACATCAATTTTAAAAAGGACTAAGAATCACACGATCCTCTCACTTGATGCAGAAAAAAAAAAAGACCAAACCTGGAAAAATTCACTATCCTTTCCTGATAAGCACATTCAGTAAAATAATGGAAATTTCCTCAACATAATTAAGGGCATATACTCTAAACCAACAGACAACATCATCCTAAGATTAAAGCTATCCTCCTGAGAAGAGGGACCAGACAAGGATACCCACTATCATCACTCCTATTCGAAATTCTATTGGAAATACTTCCTAGGGCAATAAGGCAAGAGAAGGAAATAGGCATCCAAATCAGCAAAGAGGTGGTATATGTAGATGATATGACACTGTACACAAGAAACCCTAAACATTCAAAAGAAGAACTGTTAAAACTAGTAAATCAATTTAGTATAGTGGCAGGATATAAGATCAGTATACAAAAATCAATGGGATTCCTCCACAGTAAAAAAGAAAGTAGGTAAAGGAAACTAAGAAAGCATTACCATTTACAATAGCCAACCTCAGACTGTGATACTTGGGAAGATAAGTAACTAGAGACATAAAGGACTTTTATAAGGAAAACAACAAATCACTACTGCAAGAAATGATGGGAAATCTAAATGGAGGGATGTACTGTTCTAGTCATTTTTTTATAATCTTCAGCAGGATTTTGCTTCCGTGTGATATTAGTGATGCTGTTAGATAATTTCCACACTCTGTCAGGCCACCTTCCCTTGGAAAAGGTGATGGAGTTAGCAAACAGAGACACCACCACACACCAATATCGCAAGGGCAGCAAGAGTGATGGGAAGAAGCAGCCTGAAGCCCCAGATGAGGCCCTTGGCCCTTCTCAAGTGATGAGTCTAAGAGGGCGCTGGAGTCTAGAGTGTCAAGGGGGTGGTCTTAGAACACCACTTAGTAGGCATGGTTAGAGACCAAGAGGGACTCACTGGTTGATGCCCCGGCCTCACCGCTTGGGGCTTGCTTGGTATACTCCTCCTGGGCTGCCTTCAAATTCTCCTTCTTTCCACCCCAGACCTTTAATGCAGAGACCTGCAGGGCTCGGCCACAGGAGAAGGTCAGGGCCCATGGCTTCAGCAAGGGGTACTTGTTGATGGCACTGAGGTTTATGGATGCCTTCTTCTCACTCTGGCCTCCAGACAGGAAGGTGATCCCAATAAGAGCAGCGGGGGTAGGGGGGGAGGGGAGGCACAATGCTGTAATAGTTGCCGTGGCAATCTCCTCATGAGAAAATTTGTGTGTGCAGAAGTGGCCTGGGGTTACCATATTAGGCTTCAGCAAAGTGTCTTCCAAATATATGTGGTGGTCACTCAGAGCCTTGTAGATGGCAGCCAGCACCTTCTCAGTTATATACTGACAGTGCTTCAGATCATGGTCACCATCAGGGAAGATCTCAGGCTCCACAACGAGCACAATCTCATTCTGCTGGCAGATGCTGGCATAACAGACCAGCACATTGGCATTTTCCATGATGGCAATGGCTGAGGAAGTGTGTTCTCCAATGTTCAGCACACAGCGCCATTGGCAAAGTCAGCTCCATACTTCTAGTACTGGGCACAGCGCTCGGACAGCCCATCCAGCCCTTGGGTGGTGGTCTCGCCTTTAGTTCCTGCCAGGGGTACCACACCCTTGCCTAACTTGATATCCACAACACCATCCTTAGGTTTGATGACTTGGGGGAAGGGACACACATCATCCGGCTTCTGGTAGAGGATCTCATGGAAGAGGATGACACCCCCGATGCAGGGGTTCACGCGGCCGTCAGCAGTCTGCAGCAGCTGGCGGTAGAAGCGCTGGTTCTCCTCGATGTTCTTGGTTCCAATGGACTGCAGGCGCTTGGCAATGCTTCTGGTGGACTCATCTGTGGCGAGGATGCCCTTGCCTGGAGCAACGATGTGATGAGTGATGTCAGAGAACTCCTTCTGCTGCTCCGAGGTCAGTGCTGGGTATAGGTAGGGCATGGTGTTCTCAGGGGTGATTTCCTGGGTGCTCACGAAGGAGGGGGCGCGCTCGGGGATGGTGAGCAGTGGTGGGCTGCGGGCAGGAACGCACCTGTCATCCCTGCTCCTGGTTCTGCTGGGTCACCTTTTCTGCGACCACTTTTCTGTGGCACTAGAGACATTATAGTCAATGTCAGATGGATCTTGGCCCAAAACAAGAGGAATGTCTGTGTTTCATTAACTATGCAAAGACATTTGACTTCTGTGGATTACAACAGATTGCGGCTAACCTTAAGAATGGGAATCCCAGAACAGATGATTGTGCTCATACAAAACCTATACCTGGACCAGGAAGCAGTCCTCAGGAAACACTGCACAGTTCAAAATCAGGAAAGAAGTGCATCAGGGATGTATCCTGTCTCCAAACTTTTTCAATCTGTATGCACAACAGGTCATTTTAGAGACTGGCCTTTATGAGGAGGAATGTGGCATCAGGATTGGAGGAAGACTCATCAATAACTTGCATTATGCAGGTGACACAGCCCTGCTTGCCAAAATTGAGTAGTATCTGAAGTATTTGCTGCAGAAGACCAAGGACTGTAGTATTCAATATTAATTAAATCCAACATCAAGAAGACAAATACTCTCATCACTTGGCAGCATCGTGAAAGATAAAAAGAAATTGAACTTGTTTTCAATTTCAGCTTGTTCAGCTCCACAATCAAAACTCTTGGCACCAGCAGTCAGGAAATCAAAAGCCAAATTGCACTGAGGAAGTCTGCTGTAAGAGACCTCTCTAAAGTTCTGAAATGTAATGTTGCCAGTGTAGAGACTAAGGTGCACCTGATCCAGGTCATGGTCTTTGCAATTACTTGCTATGCATCGAATAGCCAGACAATGACTAAGATGCCTGAAAAAGAGTCGTTTTAAGTTGTGGTGCTAGGGAAGAGTATTGAACATACCATGGACTGACAAGCAAACAAATTGGTTTGCCTTGAAAAGGGTGAAACCAAGTTCCTCCTTGGAAGCAAAGATTTTGAAGCTCCATCGCATGTACTTTGGGCACATGGCCAGAAGGGACCAGATCTTAGAGAAGGACATCATACTTGGAGGGATGGAGGGACAGTGCAGGAGAGAAAGACCCCGGATGAGATGGATTGGCACAGTAATTGGGTAATGTGAGTAGTTGTATTGGAGGCAGTGAGATAGGCTTAGGATAGGGCAGGATTCAAAGCTATTGTACATAGGGTTGCTATGAATTGCAAGTGTCTCAATGGCACATAGCAACTACAAAAACAATAAAAAATGAAGGGATATCCCTTGATCCTGGTTAGGAAAATTCACATAATCAAAATTACAATCCTACCAAAAGCAATCTACATGTGTGATGCAATCACATTATAAATACTAAACACAAAGGCAAATAGTAAGTTTATTTGGAAGTTAAAGAGACTCCAAATAAGCAAAACTCTTCTTAAAACTCTTCCTCATCTCGAAACCTCCTACACAGCCATAGTAACCAAAACAGCATGGCAGAATTATATTAGTACAATGACAGGCACATAGATAAAAGGAACAGAATAGAGAACCCAGAAATTAACCCATCTACCTACAGTTAACTAGTATCTTACAAAAACCCAAAACCTATCAGTTGAGGAAACAGCAACTTCTTCAACAAATGGTACTGACAAAACTAGTCTTCTACCTGCAGGAAGTTGAAGCAGGATCCACTTCTCATACCATACACAGAAATCAATTAAAGGTGGATCAGAGACCTAGAGATAAAGCCCAAAACCATTAAGATCAGAAGAGACAAAATAGGACCAAACTTAGAAGGCCTACTGTATGGAATAAATAGTTTTGCAGAAAGATATAAATAGTTTGGCAACCAAGAAAGGACAAAATTGACGAATGGGACTTCCTGAAAATTAAGGTTTTGAGTGCTTCAAATTTTTTCCCCCAACAGGATGAAAAAAAATACCCAAAAAACCCTAGAATGGAAGAAAAATTTGGCAATGACTTCTCAGACAAGGATCTCATGATGAAAGTTTACAGAATATTATCGGGCCTCCACAAGGAAAAGATCAATAACCCAACTACAAAATGGGCAAAAGACTTTAAAAGACCTTTATATATCCAACAGATAGGTGAAGAGATGCTCAAAATAACTGGTGATAAGAAACATGCAAATCAAAACAAGATACCCTACCCCACTCTAGTAGAAGTAGCAAAATTTAACAGGACAGTAAGCAATGAATGTTGGAAAGGATGTGCAAAGATTAGAACTCTCATACACTGCTATTGGGATTGTAAAATGAATGGTACAACCATTCTGGAAGGCAATTTGGCATTTCCTCCAAAAACGGAACATAGAAATTCCATGTGACCCAGTTGTTGTCCTATTGGAAATACACTCTAAGGAAAATAGAAAATATAAATGGAGATGTATACACCTATTTATAGCAGCATTGTTCACAATAGCAAGAAAATGGAAACAACCCCAATGTCCATGAACAAATGAATGGGTTGAGGAAATTATGATCCTTTCATACAATGGAATATTATGCAGTACTAAGGAGTAATGATTTTGTAAAATAATATATGACATGGGAAAATTTTAGAGAGCATTATTCTGAGCGAACTAATTCAATCTTATAAGGACAAATACTGCATAAAACCATTATCATAAAAAATAGAAAGATGGCCTACGGGCGCGGAGCCATTTCTACTTTGTTTCCCTCACTCTTTCCCCATGTGACGGAGACACTCTGGTTTAATCTGGATCGACCCTGTGTGGAGGAGACGGAACTGCAACAGCAGGAACAGCAGCATCAAGCTTGGCTCCAGAGCATTGCAGAAAAAGACAACAACCTGGTGCCTATTGGCAAGCCAGCCTCAGAGCACTATGATGACGAAGAAGAAGAAGATGATGAAGATAGTGAGGAAGACTCAGAAGATGATGAGGACATGCAGGACATGGATGAGATGAATGACTACAATGAATCACCTGATGATGGAGAGGTCAATGAGGTGGACATGGAAGGCAATGAGCAGGATCAGGACCAGTGGATGATCTAGGTAGACAAGACAGAAGTGTCTTCAGGAAGATCCCGCGCCAGTCTGACCCATCCTGCACACCCCTGCAGAATCAGCTGACAGCCTCAGTGCCTGAAAGCTTAACCTTGGACACCTCCTCAGCTACTGCCAGGACGTCTCCTTGGCCTCTCCAAGGCCATCAGCCTGCTCTTGAATCCCTAAGGCCTGACCTCACCCCACCTTCCTGGCCAGTGCCTCTTCCCATTGGCTGCCAGGTCTAGTCTACTTTAACTCTCTTTAATAAAGACATAGGACTGAAAAAAAAAAAAATAGAAAGATAACAAGTAAAATGTGGATAAAAGTATAATAGGGGAAGAGAAGGAAAGCAAGGGAGTAGAGGATGGGGAGGGGAGAAAATCACTAGGATAACAAAGTATGATGAGCAAGGGTGGGTGTGGTGAAGGAATTAAGAAGATCCAATGGGAACTTGAAAAGAAACTAATAGTAGGCAAAGATCAATGGTGATTAATTTTACAAAATACAATGTACATGAGTGATCATTTCAACACAATGTGAATGTAGAAATGTGTAAAATGCAATGTACATGAATGATACACAATGTATATAAATTTTGTATGCAGACCAATACAAAATAAAAATAAAAGGGTGGGGGAATCAGAATGATTTCTCTATAGTAGCAAATAGGACACAGGACTTGAAATAAGGAAAATATTACTAACTACAATAGCTAACCACAAGATAAAATATTTAGGAACAAGCCTAAGTAGAGACACACAATACGTATACAAAGAAAATTATAAAACATTATTACAACTTAACAATGACAACTAAAAGAAACAAAAAGAGCTCTGCGTAAATGGAAGAATAAACTATGCTCATAGACAGAAAGACTTAATATCAGGAAAATTACAATTCTACCAAAAGCAATCTACAAGTTAATGCAATCCCAATTCAGATACCAATGTCATTTTTCAGAGAGATGGAAAAGACAATTTCCAATTTTGTTTGGAAAGGAAAGACACCCCAAATAAGCAAAGCGTTGCTGATAAAGAAATGGAGGTAGAAGGCATCATACTTTCTGCTCTCAAAGCCTACACAACCATAGTAATGACGATAACATGGTACTGGTATAACAACAGAAACATAGATCAATGGAATAAAATTGAGAACCTAGAAATCAATCCATCTACCTGTGGTCAACTGATCTTTGACAAGGAGATGAAATCGATTAAGTGAGGAACTGACAGTCTCTATAACAAATTATACTGGCAAAACTGGACAACTATCTGCAGAAAAACGAAACAAGGCTTACACCTCACACCATTTACAAAAATCAACTCATGATGGACCAGGGACTAGGAGTAAAGCCAGAGACTATAAAGTTCATCAGAGAAAAACTAGGAACAACTCTAAAAGTCTTTATCTACATACAGCATGAACAGACTTCCAAGTTTAATGAAAAATCTACAAGCAGGAGAAACTAAACTAAATGAATGGAACCTTCTAAATATCAAATCCCTGTGCACATTAAAGAAAGAAAGGACACAGACTGGGAAAAATCACTTGGCAATGACATCTGATAAGGTATTCATATTTAAAATTTATTGAATACTCCAGCACCTCAACAAGAAAAAAGCAAATAACTCAATCACAAAATGGGTTTAAGATATGAATAGTTCCAACTCAACAGTATACAACAATAACAATCCTACTGTTAAGAGCATACCCTAAATAAACTAGAACTATGACACAAACTGATGTATGCACATTCATGTTTATTACAGCATTATTCACAATAGCAAAGAGATGGAACAGACCAAATGTCCATCAACAAAAAAAAAGGGATGGAACAACTGGTACATGGAATATTATACAACAATAAAAAACACTGAACTTGCAAAACAGTACATAGTATGCATAAGTCTGGAAGATAAAATGCTGAGTGAAATATCACAAAGTCACAAAGGACAAGTACTGCATAAGATTGTTGTTATAAAAATAGAATTGACAAGGGAGTGGGGGAGAACAAGAAAAGAGTAGCTAGGTAATGAACACTGAATAGATGAAAGAAAGGACTATCCAAAAGGAATGGAAGATTAGGTCTTTTTCATGTTGTTCGGTGTCATTGAGTTGAATATGACTCATAGCATGAATGGAAGAACAAATGAACAAAAGATCTGAAACCTGTTCTGTTATCCTGTGCCATTCTCACACTTCCTGAAATACAAGAACTCATTGCAGCAGTCACTGTATCAGTTCATCTCGTTGAGGGTTTTCCTCTCCTTTGCCACCCTTACCAGCATCATGTCTTGAATAGCCCCTCCTAGCAATATGTCCAAATTATGTGAGGTGAAGCCTCCTAACTCTTGCCTACAAAGAGCACTCCAGCTTCACCCTCTCCAAGACATATCTGTTTGTTCTCTTGGCCATCCATAGGAAGTTCAGAGCTCTTTTCCAACACCAGAGCTCAAAGGTGTAAATTCTTTTTCTGTCATCTTTATTCCTTGTCCAGCTCTCAGGTGCATAGCAACTAATCAGGACTACATATCATTACTACTCAATCATTTAAAAAAGTCTAACTGCAGCTTTTCCCAGTGCAATGCGGCTCCTTATTTCCTGACTGCTGGTACCAAGGGTGTTGATTATGGATTCAAGCAAGATGAATCTATTGAGGGGTGTGTGTGAAACTCTATGAACTTTGATAAATGTCAATAGTTACAGAAAGGCTTTAGGCTTTTTGTTCATAGGGTCGCTATGAGTCATGCTTGACTAGAAGGCAATCAACAACAACATGTATGAAAATTAGCAATCTGGAACAAGACTTGTATTACAAATGAATAAATGAATTGAGGAGGGAAAAAGGAGAGGGAAGAAGTAAAATGTATGTCAATGAATGAATGAAAACCAACTATTCTGTAAGCTTTCACTAAAATCACACTTTTTAAAAATTTCATTTTTATTTCATAATTTTAAACTTAACACTGCAATCTTGTTAAACTTAGAGAGGAAGAAGGAAATCACGGAACCCAAAGAACTACAGCAAGAACACAAAGATTAAAACATTACAAGTATACTGAGGGTAGCAGTATTGTAGCTATACAAAGAATGGTCTGGTCATAAAGAGAAAATTTGAAATATAGGTCACATTGGACTTTTTCATAATGAGCAATGATAATCTTCTTGCTGATCTCGCTGTTCCTGGACCCAAAGTACTCCATGGCTTCCACAATGTTCATGCCTTCTTTCATCTGGCCATCCAGATAAAAAAACAGAGAACAATTTATATTAGGTCCAGGATTTGCCATGGACAGGATGCGAGAACCTGTGTGTTTCAGGATGGAGTTCTCAGTATCAAACATCTAGTAGATGCACTTGTCACCATTACCATTATGGTGTATGACATCATCACTCTGGTACATAAACCCAGAATGGGGCTGTGAAAGCAGAAACTCATGACATGAAATCCTTTCTCCCCACTACTCACAGCACAGATATTTTCTGCTGTCTTTAGGATTTTATCTACAAACAGCTCGAAGGAGATATGGCCCAAAGGTTTACTGTCAACAGCAACATCAAAGAATGTGATAGGATTGAGCATGACTGGGCTTCGGTGGAGTGGATCACACTGCTGCTGAGGTGAGGGTGTCTGCAAAGCCTAAAGTCACAATTTAAAAAATAAAATGTTGTTGTTGTGTTGTTGTTATGTACCGAGTCACCTGTGACTCATAGGTACCCTGTGTACAACAGTCATAAACCCTGCTCTCTCCTGTGCCAATCTGTCTCCGACACACATACCCCTTTTACCCAACTCACTGAATCAATCCACCTCATAGAAGGTCTTCCTATCCTGTGCTGTCCCTCCATCTTCCTAAGCATGGCGTAACTCTCCAAGAATTGGTCCCTTCTTGCAACATGTCCAAAGTATGTCAGACGAAGCTTCAGAATCCTTGCCTCTAAGGAACAGCCTGATTTACCCTCTCTATATGAGCAAGAGCCTATGGTAATGAAAGAAGAAGTTCAGGCTGCTTTGAAGGTAATGGCAAAAAATAAGGCTCCAGGAATAGATGGTATACCAATTGACATATTTCAGTTAACAGATGCTGCCCTGG
>NW_006400099.1:426313-465334 GCF_000299155.1 Elephantulus edwardii | reverse complement strand
ATTGGGATGGGAGTGTCAGAGACAGTGCGATTGGCACAGGACAGAGCGGAGTTTAGGGCTGTTGTACATAGGGTCGCTATGAGTCACAAGTGACTCGATGGCACATAACAACAACAACAGGATGAACCTTTTCGTTTTCTTAGTAGTCCATGGTATGTTCAATACTTTTCTCCAACATCGCAGCTCAAAGGCATCATTTCACCTTCTATCATCCCTAGTCACTGTCCAGCTCTCTGACACTTAGCAAGAGATTGATGGACCTTAGTCTCCAAAGTGACATCATTGTTCTCCAGTACTTTGGCAAGGTCTCTAACAGCAGGCTTTCCCATCACAATATGTCTTTTCATTTCCTGGCTGCTGGTGCCAAGATTGTGGAGCCAAGCAAACTAAAGCTGTGTACAGTCTCAATCTCTTCACCATCTGTCACGATGCTACCAATTGGCCTAGTGGTGAGAATCCTTTTTTCCTTCATATTGAGCCACAATCCATATTGAAGACTGCAGTCCTTGACCTTCTGCAGCAAGAGTTTCAGGTCCTCCTCAGTTTCAGCAAGCAGGGTTTTGTCATCTTCATAACGTAGGGTGTTGATGAATCTTCCTCCAATCCTGATGCGACATTTCTCCTCATAAAGCCCAGCCTCCTGGATAATCTGTTCTGTATATAGATCGAAAATGTATGGAGATAGGACACATCTCTCGTGTACACCCTTCCCAATTTTGAACTATGCAATGTTTCCTTTCTCTGTTCTGACGACTGCCTCCTGGTCCAAGTATAGGCTTCACATTAGCACAATCGAATGTTCTGGGATTCCCATTCTTCTCAAAGTCAGCCACAGTTTGTTGTGATCCACACAGTCAAACACCTTTGCATAATAAATGAAACACCATTCCTTTGGTACTCCCTGCTTTCAGCCAAGATCCATCTAACATTAGCTATAATATCCCTAGTACCACGACCCTTTCTAAACCCAGCCTGCATTTCTGTCAGTTCTCTGTTGATGTGCTGCTCCAGTCATTTTTTTATAATCTTCAGCAGAATCTTGCTTGCATGTGATATTAATGATATTGTTCGATAATTTCCACACTCTGTTGAATCACCTTTCTTTGGAATGGGAAACTTGAGGAACTCTTCCAGTCAGTTGGCCAAGTGTTTGTCCTCCAGATTTCTTCAAACAACTTGGTGAGCACAACTAATGCAGCATCTGTTAGTTGAAATATGTCAATTTGTATACCATCAATTCCTGCGTCCTTATTTTTTGCAATTCTTTCAGCTTTGAAAAAATTGTCAAAAATATATTTTTAAAAATCAAATGACACTGAATTGGGCAAATCTACTGCAAAATAACACTTTGACATATTTAAAAATGAAGATGTCATTTTGAAAACTAAGTTTCACTTGATCAAGTGATGACATTTTCAAATGACTCATGAATGTAAAGGCAGGACAATAAAATACTGAAGGATTTGGTGATGGTGAAGTATATCATGGATTTTTAAAAAACTAAACCAAATTTTCCCAGAGGAACTACAGTCAGACTTTTTAGAAGCAAAGATGATAAGACTACATCTCCCTTACTTGGGTTATGTTATCAGGAATGACAGGTCTTTGGAGATGAATTTTTTGTATGGCAAAGTAGAGGTTTGAAAAAAAAATGTGGAAGATTCTCAATTAAATGTACTGACACAATAGCTGTCTGTATCAATGGGTTTGAACATATCTGCTAGAGTGATGACGGTGCAGAATTAAGCAACATTTCATACTATTAAGATCACTGTGAGTTGAAGCCACACTGACAGCACCTAACAACATAATGTCTCCAGATTTTATTAGTTCTTCCCTAATATTTTAGTTCTATTCAATTTTCTCAACAAGGAAATCATTGATATTGCGGGTTGCTGTGAAGAAGATAGCAGAGGCAAATTGCTCATGTAATCACGGCATGTTGTTATTGTGTAATGTAGAGTTGAAGCTAACCCTCTGGTGGATTATCAGAGGCGATTGCCCATTCTTCTTTCACAGGGCAGCTGGTGAATCCAAATTGTGTGCCTAATCACATCATACCAAAAACATTTATCAACATGATTGATTACTGCTGATGCTTACCTTGATCACCTGATTGCAGTAGGAATTTTTAAATTTGTAGCTCTCCATACATTTTCTGTTTGCAAGGAAATCACTATATGCAGCCTACACTTAAGAAATAAAAAATTATAAAGGATAATTTCTGGTAGGATGGTCCGCAAGGCAGCCTAGTAGTCTAGTCCCTAGACATCAAAGATCGTATAAAACAAAGATTGCAGATGTGGATGATAATTCTGGATCCTGAGTTTCAAAAGAAGTGACAAAGAGGTAATCCAAACACTGACTTAAGAAAGAAACAGATCAATAAGAAAACAGGATGTAAAAGACTACAAACACCTCACCACCATATTGTAGAGGCAACAGATAATATCAAAACTGACAAAAAATTGACCAAATACAGAATCAGAAAAAATTTCAGCCCAAGTGACCATCAACAAATGAATGGATAGAAAATATATTATATATCCACACAATGGAATATTATGCATAACTAAAAAACAATGAACATTACACAACATAGAGAAACCTAGAGGATATTATGCTGAGTGAAATCTCTCAGTGGAAAAAAAAGAAAAACACTGAATTACACCACTGTTATAAAATAGGACAAACATGGAGGGTCAAGGCTAGGGAGAGAATGGGAAAAGAGTAGATAGATAATGAATACTGCATTAGAACAAATGAGGGGAAGAACTATTTGGAAGGAATATATGATAACATGTATGACAACAATCTGGAACAAGGGGTACATTAAAAGGAGGGCTGGGTAGAGGGGAGGGGGAATAAAATATGCAACAATTAAAAAAAGGTAAAATATTTTAAAAAATGAAAATAACTGGGAATTCTAGAAGAATTTTTAAAATCCATACAAGAAGCCCACTCTCCCTCCCACCTTGTACCAGAGCACCCACCTCTGACCACGTGGGCTGCCTTGATCCTGCCCACACTCTGTCCAACACGACAGCAGCGACCAATAACTTCAGGCCATGCTTGAGCCCACTCATCCTCCTGCCTTACACCATAGCAGTCACAGGCCTCTCATCAATAACTAAGAGATATGCTCGTCAGAATTGGTAGACATGCCCTGAAACTCAGGGTACAATTTCCAAAGACATCCCCTGGTGTGGGTCTAAAGTTCCCTACCCCTCATTACCCAACCTGACCAAGCACCAGCCATTGCTGAGACTTTGAATTGAGACAGTTTCATTTGACCCACAGAAAAACAGGCCCATCACACTCAACCAAATGGAGAGATCTTATCACCACCACCATCCCACCATTCCACACACAAAGTACAACCAGACAAACTTTTTAGTTGGTCACGTGATCGGGGAATAGATGGATGCTAATACAAGAAGAATGCTTGTGGGAAGCTGAATCAGGTGTAAGTCTTAAAATCTGTGACTCTACTAATAGTATCATAAAGATAGGGAAAGGATAGCTTCCTAAACAGACACAACAAAAGTTATCTGATACACAACCAATAAAACCTCACATAATGTCAAAGAAATAGCAATCAGATTTAAACATTATGAAAAATCAAACTACGCTTTCTTAAAAAAGCAGAGCAGATTACAGATAGAATGAATACCACAGAAACAAGAAGGCAGAAGAAATATACTGACATTGAGTTCCAAGTACTGGTGTTGAAGAATTAACAAATGATGAAGTAAAGAATAAGTTAAGAGGGACCAAGGATTCAAAATTCACTATAGACACAAGAATCAAATCTTCAAAGAGCTGACATGCTCTCTTTTCTTGTACTCAAAACAGGTCCTATGACGTAGAGGTACTTTGGAGAAAAAAAACTGCTTTCTGGCTAGACAACGTGGAACCCCTTAACTCAGGTAAAAGGGAGGTCCTGGACATCTCAACAGAGGAAGAAAACCACTTACAGAAGTGAACAACAAGCTTCCTCCTTGGTCATTCAGGTACTTTGGGGAAAATATGGCTGTCTGGCTTGACAACATGGAACCCCTTAACTCAGGCAACAGGGGGATCCTGGGCCTCTTGACGGAGATGAGAAGCCCCTTCCAGAAGGGAAGAACAGGCTTCCCCCTTGGTCATTCAGGTACTTTGGGGGGGGGATGCGGTCTGCCTTGACCACGTGGGACCGCTTAATTCAGACATCAGGGAGGTCCTAGGCATCTCAATGGAGGTGAGAAGCCACTTCCAGAAGGGAAAATGGTCATTCAGGTACAATGGGGGAAAACCTGTGTGTGGCTAGACAGATTTGGACACCTTAACTCAGGCAACAGGAAAGTCCTGGGCATCTTGATGGAGTTGAGAAGCCACATCAAGCAGGGAACATCATGCTTCCTCCTAGGTAATTCAAGTACTTTAGGGAAAAAGCTGCTGTCTGGCTTGACCATGTGGAACACCTTAAATGAGGCCACAGGGTTGTTCTGAGCATCTCGATGGAGGTGAGAAGCCACTTCCAGAAGGGAACAACAGGCTTCCTCCATAGTCATTCAAGTACTTTGGGTGAAAAAAAAAAAAAACCAAAACAAAAAAACAACTGCTGTTGGGCTTAACCAGGTGGGACCCCTTAACTCAGGCGAAAAGTATGTCTTGGGAATCTCGACGCAGGTGAGAAGCCACTTCCAGAAGGGAACAACAAGCTTCCTGCTTGGTCATTCAGGTACTGGGGGGGGGGGGGGAGATGCTGTCTGGCTTGACCACGTGGGACCTCTTAACTTAGGCAACAGGGAGGTCTAGGGCATCTCGCCCAAGTTGAGAAGCCACTTCCAGCAGGGAACAACAAGCTTGCTCCTTGGTCATTCAAGTGCTTTGGAAAAAAACTGCTGTCTGGACTGGCCAAGTGGAACCCCTTAACTCTGCCACAGGGAGGTTCTGCACCTCTCAACGGAGGTGAGACACCACTTCCAGAAGGGAACAATAAGCTTCCTCCTTTGTCATTCAGGTATTTTGGGGGGAAACTGCTCTCTGGATTGATCACGTGGGAGCTTTTAACTCAGACAACAGGGAGGTCCTGGGCAACTCGATGGAGGTGAGAAGCTACTTCCAGAAGGGAACAACAGGCATCATTCTTGGTAATTCAGGTACTTTTGGGGAAAACTGTTTTCTGATTTGTCCACGTGGGACCCCTTAACTCGGGCAACACGGAGGTCCTAGAAATCTCGACAAACGTGAGAAACCACTTCCAGCAGGGAACAACATGCTTCCTCTTTGGTCATTCAGGTACTTTAGGGAAGAAACTTCTGTCTGGTTTGTCCACGTGGGACAACTTAACTCAAGCAACAGAGAGGTCCTGGGCCTCTCGACGGAGGTCAGACACCACTTCCAGAAGGGAATAAGTTTCCTTTTTGGTCATTCAGGTACTTTGGGGGGGAAATGCTCTCTTTCTTGACACCGTGGGACCCCAGAACTCAGGCAACAGGGAGGTCCTGGGCATCTTGATCAAAGTGAGAAGTGACTTCCAAAAGGGAACAATAGGCTTCTTCCTTGGTCATTCAAGTACTTTTGGGGGAAAACGACTGTCTGTCTTGACAACATGGAAACCCTTAACTCAGGAAACATGGAGGACCTGGACATTTCGACGGAGATGAGAAGCTACTTCCAGAAGGGAATGATAAACTTCCTCTTTAGTCATTCAGATACTTTGGGGAAAGCACTGCTGTCTGGCTTGACCACATGGGACCTTGTAACTCGGGCAACACTGAGGGCCTGGGCATCTAAATGAAGGTGACAATCCACTTCCAGAAGGAAACAACAGCCTTCCTCCTAGGTAATTTAGGTATTTTGGGGTAAAACTGCTGGCTTGAAAACATGGGACAACTTGACTCAGGCAGCAGGGAAGCCCTGGGCAACAAACAGGCCCTGTGAATCAAGGTGGAGGTGAGAATCCACTTCCCAAAGGAAACAAAAGGCTTCCTCCTTAGTCATTTCGGTACTTTGGGGAAAAAACTGCTGTCAGGCTGACCATGTGGGTCCCTTTGAGTCAGGCAACCGGGAGGTCCTGGGCATCTCAACTGCAGTGAGAAGCCACTTCCAGAAGGGATCAACAGGCTTTCTCCTTGATTTTTCAGGTACTTTGGGGGAAACCCTACTGTCTGGCTTCACCACGTGGAACTCCTTAACTAAAGCAACAGGGAGGTCCTGGGCATCTCAATGGAGGTGACAATCCACTTCCAGAAGAGAACAATAGTTTTCTTCCTTGGTCATTCAGGTATTTTGGGGGAAATCTGCTGTTTGTCTTGAAAACGTGGGACCACTTAACTCAGGTAACATGGTGGTAGTGAGCATCTCAATGGAGGTGAGAAGCCACTTTCAAAGGGAACAACAGGCTTCCTCCATTGTCATTCAAGTACTTTGGGGGAAAACTATAGTCTGACGTGATCACGTGGGACCCCTTAACTCAGACAACAGGGAGGTCCTGGACATCTAGACAGAAATGGGAAGCCACTTCCAGAAGAGATCAATAGGCTTCCTCCTTGTTCACTCAGGTACTTTGAGGAAAATCTGCTCTCTGGTTCCACCACATTGTACCCCATAATTCAGGCAATACGGTGATCCTGGGCATCTCCACAGAGGTGAGAAGCCACTTCAGGGGGGAACAACATGCTTCCTATTTGGTAATTCAGGTACGTTGGGGAAAAAACTGCTGTCTTACTTGACCACGTGGGACCTGTTAACTCGGACCACAGAGAAGTTCTGGGCATCTCAACGGATGTGGCAAGCCACTTTCAGAAGTGTAAAACAAGCTTCCCCCTTGGTCATTCAGATACTTGGGGTGGGGGGACGAGGGGAACTGCTATCTGTCTTGACCTCTTGGAAATATTTTTCTCAGTGAACAGGGAGGTCCTGGGCATCTCGACGAATGTGAGAAACCCCTTCCAGAAGGGAATAACAGGCTTCCTCCTTGGATATTCAGGCACTTTTGTGAAAACCTGCTGTCTGGCTTGACCACATGGGACCACTTAACTCAGGCAACAGGCAGGTCCTGGGCATTTCGACAGAGATGACAAGCCACTTAAAGAAGGAAACAACAGTCTTACTCTGGTCATTCAGGTACTTTGGGGGGGAAAGTGCTGTCGGGTTTGACCACGTGGGATCCTTTAAGTTGGGCAACGGGGATGTCCTGTTCCTCCCGACGGAGTAGAGACACCACTTTCAGAAGGGAGCAAGCTTCCTCTTTGGTCATACAGGTAATTTGCGGGGGGGGGGGAGGAGGAGGAATACTGTCTGGCTTGACAACGTAAGACCCCTTAATTCAGGCATTAGGGAGGTCCTGGGCATCTCCATGGAGGTGAGAAGCCACTTACAGAAAGGAACAACAGGTTTCCTCCTTGGCCATTTAGGTACTTTGGGGGAAACTGTACTCTGACTCTACCATGTTGCACCCATTAACTTGGGCAACAGAAAGGGCTTGGGTATCTTGATGGAGTTGAGAAGCCTCTTCCAACAGGGAACAACATGTTTTCTCTTGTTCATTCAAGGACTTTGGGGGGAAACTGCTGACTGGCCTGACTATGTGGGACCCCTTAACTCAGGCAACAGGGATGTCTTGGTCACCTTGACCTATGTGAGAAGCCACTTCCAGAAGGAAACAACAGGCTTTACACTTGGTCATTTAGGTACACTGGGGAACAAAATTGATGTCTGGCTGGATGATGTGTGACTTTGTAACTCAGGCAAGACAGAGGTCCTGGACATCTCAACGGAGGTGAGAATCCACTTCTAGAAGGGAACAATAGGCCTCTGTTGTTGTCATTTAAGTAATTTAGGGGGGAAACTGTGGTCTGAATTTAACATGTGGGACCCCATAACTCAGGCAACAGGGCGTTCTTAGGCATCTCCGTGGAGGTGAGAAGCCACTTTCAAAAGGAAACAACAAGCTTCCTGCGTGGTCATTTGGGTACTTTAGGGAGGAAAATGCTGTATTGCTTGACCAAGAGGGACTCTTTTAACTCAGGCAACAGGCAGGTCCTTGGCATCTTGAGGAAGGTCAGGAAACACTTCCAGAAGGGAACAACAGGCTTCCTTCTTGGTCATTCAGGTACTTTGGGGGAGGATGCTGTCCGGCTTGACCACGTGGGACCCCTTAACTCAGGCAACAGATAGTTCCTGGGCATATTGAAAGAGGTGATAAGCCACTTCTAGAAGGGAACAACAGGCGTTATCCTTGGTCATTCAGGTACTTTGGGGGGAAAAAACATGTTTTCTGATTTTTCCACATGGGACCTCTTAACTCAGGCAACAGGCAGATCCTAGGCATCTCGACAGAGGTGAGAAACCACTTCCAGAAGAAAACAACAGGCTTCCCCCTTAGTCATTTAGGTATTATGGAGGAAAAAACCTACTCTTTGGTTCAACCACGTTGTAACTCAGGCCACAGGGTGGTCATGGACATCTTAAAAGAGTTGAGAAGCCATTTCCTTCAGAGAACAATATGTTTTCTCCTTGGTCATCCAGGTATTTGGGGGGTGGGGGGTGGAATTGTTCTCTGCCTTGACTATGTGGAACACATTAACTCAGGCAACAGTCAGGTCCTGGGCATCTTGACAGAGGTCCTAAGCCACTTCCAGAAGCGAACAAAAGGCTTCCTCCTTGGTCATTCAGGTACCTTGGGGGGGGGGAATGCTTTCTGGCTTGACCACAAGGGACCCCTTAAATCAAGCATTAGGCAAGTTCTGGGAATCCCGATGGAGGTGAGTATCCCATTCCAGAAGGGAACACTTTGGGGGGTAGGACTTGACCACGTGGGACCCCATAACTCAGGCAACAGGAAGATCCTGGGCATCTACACAGAAGTGAGAAGCCACTTTCAGAAAGGAACAACAGGTTTCCTCCTTGAATATTCCAGTGCATTGGGGGAAAACTGCTGTCTGGCTTGACCTCGTGGAAATTCTTCTCTCAGGCAACCAGGAAGCCATGGTCATTTCGAAAGAGTTGAGAAGCCACTTGCAGCAGGGAACAACATGCTTCCTCTTGGATGGTCATTAAGGTACTTAGGGGAAAAAACTGCTGTCTGGCATGACCACGTGAGACCCCTTAACTCAGGCAACAGGGGTGTCCTGGGCATCTCGACAGATGAGAAGTCACTTCTAGAAGAGAACAACAAGCTTCCTCCTTGTTCATTCAGATACTTTAGGGAAAATCTGCTCTCTAGCTCAACCACGTTGTACCCCATAACTCAGGCAACAGAATCATCCTGGGCATCTTAACAGAGTTGAGAAGTCACTTCCAGCAGGGAACAACATATTTCCTCTTGGTCATCCAGGTATTTGGGGGGGGGGAACTGATGTCTGGCTTAATCACGTGGAACCCCTTAACTTGGGCAACAGGGAGGTCCTGGGCATCTCCATGGAGGTGAGAAGCCACTTCCTCCTTGGTCATTCAGATACTTGGGGGGGGGGTATGCTGTCTGGCTTGTCCACGTGGGATCCCTTAACTCAGGGCACAGGGAAGTTCTAGGCATCTCGATAGAGGTGGCAAGCCACTTTCTGAATTGTACAACAAGCTTCCCCTTGGTCATTTAGATACTTTGGGGGGAAAACTGCTATCTGACTTGACCTCGTGGAAACCCTTTTCTCAGTCAAAAGGGAGATCCTGGACATCTCCATGAATGTGAGAAACCCCTTCCAGAAGGGAACAACAGGCTTCCTCCTTGATCATTAAGGTACTTTTAGGAAAACCTGCTCTCTGGATTGACTATGTGGGAACATTTAACTCAGGCAACAGGCAGGTCCTGGGCATTTTGACAGAGGTGAGAAACCACTTCCAGAAGGGAACAACAAGGTTCCTCTTTGGTCGTTCAGGTACTTTTGGGGGGAAAGTGTTCTGACTTGACCACCTGAAACTCCTTAACTCAGGCAACAGGGAGGTCCTGGGCCTCTTGACGGAGGAGAGACACCACTTCCAGATGAGAACAACAAGCTTCTTTTTTGGTCATTCAGGTATTTTGGAGTAAAAATGCTTTCTGGCTTGACCACGTGTGACTCAATAATTTAGGTAACAGAGTAGTCCTGGGCATCTTTACAGAGTTGAGGATCCACTTCCAGTAGGGAAAAACATACTTTCTCCTGGGTCCTTCAGGTAATTTTGGGGAAAATCTTCTGTCTGGCTTGACCACGATGACTCTCTTAACTCAGACCACAGGAAGGTTCTGTGCATCTCAACAGAGGTGGCATGCCACTTCCAGAAGGGAACAAAAAGCTTCCTCATTGTCATTCATGTACTTAGGGGGGAAAAACCTGTTTTCTGGCTTGACCACTTGGGACCTTTTATCTCAGGCCCCAAGCAGGTTGTGGACAGCTTGACAGAGGTTAGAAGCCACTTCCAGAAAGGAACAACAGGCTTCCTCCGTGGTCATTCATGTACCTTAGGGAAATAAGTGCTTTCTGGCTTGATCACGTGGGACACCTTAAATCAGGCAACATGGAGGTCTTGAGCATCTCCACGGAGGTAAGAAGCCACTTTCAGAAGGGAACAACAGGCTTCCTCCCTTGGTCATTCAGGCATTTTGGAAAACAAAACAAAACTTCTGTCCGGCTTTACGACATGAGATGGCTTAACTCAGGCAACAGGTAGGTCCTCATCATCTCCACAGGGGTGAAAGGCCACTTCCAGAAGGGAACAACAGTTTGCCTCCTTTGGGGTAAAAAGTGCTGTCTGGCTTGACCACGTGGGACCCTTAACTCAGGCCACAGGGAGGTTCTGGGTATCTCAATGAATGTAGCAACCCACTTCCAGAAGGGAACAACAGGCTTCCTCCTTGGTCATTCAGGCTTTTTTTGGGGGGTGGGGCTGGGGAGACTGCTGTCAAGATTGACCACGTGGGACCCATTAACACAGGTAATAGGGCAGCCTTGGCAGCTTGATAGAGGTGAGAAGTCACTTCCAGAAGGAAACAACAGGCTTTCTCCTTGGGCATTCAGCTACTTTGGGGAAAAATTTGCTGTCTGGCTTGACCACGTGGGACCCTTAACTCCAGCAACAGGTAGGTTCTGGGCATATTAACGGAGGTGAGAAGGCACTTCCAGTAGGGAACAACAGGCTTCACACTTGGTCATTCAGGTATTTGGAGAAAAATCTGCTGTCAGGCTTGACCACGTGGAACCCTAAGCTCAAGCAACATGGAGGTCTTGGGCTTCTTGTCAGAGGTGAGAAACCACTTCCAACAGGGAACATGTTTCCTCCTTGGTCATTCAGGTATTGGGGGGGGGGAGAATGCTGTCTGTCTTGACAACGTGGGACCCCTTAACTCAGGTAAAGGCAGGTCCTGAGCATCTCGGCAGAGGTGATCAGACAATTCCAGAAGGGAAAAACAGGTTTCCTTCTTTGTAATTCAGGTACTTTGAGGTGGGGGAACTGCTGTTGGGCTTGACCACGTGGGACCCCATTACTAAGGCAACAGGGAGATCCTGGGCACAGAGGTGAGAAGCCACTTCCAGAAGCAAGAAGAGGCTTCCTCCTTGGTCATTCAGGTACTTTGGGCGTACTGCTCTCTTGCTTGACAACTTTGATCCCATTAACTCAAGCAATAGAGAAGGCTTGGGTATATTGACAGAGTTGAGAAGTAACTTCCAACAGGGAACAACTTATTTCCTCCTTGGTCATTTAGGTACTTTGGAGGAAAACTGCTGCTTTTCTTGACCACGTGGGACCCCTTAACTCAGGCAACAGGTAGGTCCTGGACATCTTGACAGAAGTGAGAAGCCAATTCGAAAAGTAACAACAGACTTCCTCCTTTGTTGTTCAGGTAATTTGAGGGAAAAAACTGCTGTCTGGCTTGACCATGTGGAACCCATTAATTAAGGCAAAAGGGAGTTCCTGGGCATATCAACAAAGGTGTGAAACCACTTCCAGAAGGGAACAATAGGCTTCACAATTGACCATTCATGCACTTTGGGGAGGGAAAATGCTGTCTGGCTTGACCACGTGGCACTCCTTAACTCTCACTTATGGAGGTCTTGGACATCTTGATGGGGTGAGAAGCAACTTCCAGAAGGGAACAACAGGCTTCACACTTGATCATTCAGGTTTTTTGGGGAAAAAATGTTGCCTGACTTGACCATGTGGGACGCCTTAACACAGGCAACAGGTTGGCAATAGACAACTCAATGGAGGTTAGAAGCCACTTCTAGAAGAGAACAACAGGCTTCCTTCTTGGCCATTCAGGTACTTTGAGGAAAAATTGCTGTGTGTATTGACCACATGGGACCCATTAACTCAGGCAAAAGAGGGGTCCTTAACATCTTGATGAAGGTGAGAAGCAACTTCTAGAAGAGAAAAACAGGCTTCCTCCTTGGTCATTCTTGTAATTTGGGGGGAAAAATGCTGTCTGGCTTGACCACGTGGGAACCATTAACAGAGGCAATAGGGAGGTCCTGGGCATCTCAATAGAGGTGAGAAGTCACTTCCAGGCTTCACACGTGGTCATTCATATACTTTGGTGGGGGGCGGGGGGAATGCTATCTGGCTGGACCATGTGCGACCCCTTAAGTCAAGAAATAGGGAGGTCCTATGTCTATTGATGAAGATGAGAAGCCTCATCCAGAAGGGAACCAAAGGCTTCCTCTTTGTTTATTCAGGCACTTTGGGGGAATAACAGCTGTCTGTCTTGACCACATGAGACCCCTTAACTCATGCAACAGGTCCCGGGCATCTTGACTGAGGTGAGAAACTACTTCCAGAAGGTAACAAACAGGCTTCTTCCTTTGTCATTTAGGTACTTTGGGGGGGAATCTGCTGTCAAGCTTGACCACGTGGGACCCCTTAACACAGGCAATAATGAGGTCCTGGGCATCTCAATGAATGTTAGAAGTCACTTTCAGAAGGGAACAACAGGGATCCTCCTTGGTCATTTATGTACTTTGGGGGAAAAACTGTTTTCTGGATTGACCATGAGGTACCCATTAACTCAGGCAACAGGGAGGTCCTGGGCATTTGACGGAGGTGAGAAGCCCTTTCCAGAAGGGAAGAACAAGTTTCCTCCTTGGTCATTAAGTTATTTTTCTGGGGAAAAAATTGGTGTCTGGCTTCACCACGAGGGACAACTTAACAGAGGCAACAGAGATGTCCTAGGAATCTTGATGGAAGTGAGAAACCACTTCCAGGAAGTAAAAAAAGGCTTCCTTCTTGGGCATTCAGATACGCTGAGGAAAAACTTCCACTGGCTTGACCACATGGACCCCTTAACTCAGGTAACAGGGATGTCCTGGGCATCGACGGAAGTGAGAAGCCACTTCCAAAAGGTAACAACAGAGGTCCTCCTTGATCATTTATGTTCTTTGAGAAAAAACTTCTATCTGGCTGCACCGCGTGGGACCCCTTAACACATTAAACAGGGAGGTCCTGGGCAGCTTGACAGAGGTGAGAAGCCACTTCCATAAGGGAACAATAGGCTTCCTCCTTGGTCATTTGTGTACTCTGGGCAAAAAATTGCTCTTTGGTATGGCCACTTGGGACCCCTTAATTCAGGCAACAGGGAAGTCCTGGGCATCTCAATAGAGGTGAGAAGCCACTTCCAGAGGGAAAAACAGGCTTCCTCCTTGGGCATTCACTTATTTTGAGGAAAAACTGCTGTCTGGCTTGACCACATCATCCCCTTAATGCAGGCAACAGGGAGGTCCTGGACATCTCTACAGAGGTGAGAAGCCACTTCCGGGAGGAAACAAGAGATTTCCTCCTTGGTCATTCATGTACTTTGGGGGGAAATTGCTAGATGGCTTGACAACGTGGGTCCCTTAACTCCGGCAACAGGGAGGTCCTGGGCATCTTGACAAAAGCGAGAAGCCCTTTCTGGAAAGGAAAAACAGGCTTCCTCTTTGGTCATTCAGGTACTTTGGGGGGAAAACTGCTGTTTGGCATGATCACGTGGAACCCTTTAACTCAGGCAACAGGGAGGTCCTGGGCAACTCAGCTAAGGTGAAAAGCTACTTCCAGAATGGAACAACAGGACTCATACTTGGTCATTCAGGTACATTGGGGGGAAAAATTTGCTGTCTGCCTGGACCATGTGTGATCCCTTAACGTAGGCAACATGGAGGTCCTTTGCATTTGGACAGATGTGAGAATCCACTTCCAGAAAGGAACAGGCTTCCACTTTGGACATTCAGGTATTTGGTGAAAAAACTGCTGTCAGGCTTGACCATGTGGGACTCCTTAACAGAAGCAACAGAGAGGTACTTGGCATCTCAATAGAAGTGAGAAGTCTCTTCCAGAAGGAAAAAACAAGCTTCCTCCTTGGGCATTCATTTATTTGGGGCGGGGGGAATGCTGTCTGGCTTGACCACGTGGGCCCCTTAACTCAGGCAACGTGGAGGTCCTGGGAATCTCAATGGAGATACTAAGCCACATTCAGAAAGAAAAAAATAGACTTCCTCTTTGGTCACTGAGGTACTTTTGGAAGAAAGCTGCTGTTTGACTTCACCATGTGGGACCCCTTAGCTCAAGCAACAGGGTTGTCTTGGGCATCTTGACAGAGGTGAGAAGTCACTTCCAGAAGCGAACAAAAGGCCTTGGTCATTCAGGTATCTTGGGGGGGGGGAATGCTGTCTGCCTTGACCACAAAGGAACCCTTAAATCAGGCATTAAGCAGGTCCTGGGAACCTCAGCGAAGGTGAGTACCCAATTCCAGAGGGAACAACAGGCTTCCTCCTTGGTAATTCAGGTACTTTGGAAATATAACCCAACAACTGCTGTTGGGCTTCACCACGTGGGACCCCATAACTCAGGCAACTGGGAGATCCTGGGCATCTACACAGAGGAGAGAAGCCACATTCAAAAAAGAACAACAGGCTTCTTCCTTCAACATGCTGGTTCATTAGGGGAAAACTCCTGTTTGGCTTGACCTCATGGAAGCTCCACTCTCAGACAAAAGGAGGTCATGGTCATCTCAACAGAGTTGAGAAGTAACTTGCATCAGGGAACAAGCTTTCTCCTTGGTCATTCAGGTACTTTTGGGGAATAAACTGCTGCCTGGAATGACCACGTGAGACCCCTTAACTCAGGCAACAGGGAGGTCCTGGGCATCTCGACCAAGGTGAGAAGCCACTTCCAAAAGGAAACAACAGGATTCATCCTTGGGCATTCAGATACTTTGAGGAAAAAACTCCTGTCTGTCTTGATCACATGAGACTCCTTAACTAAGGCAAACGGAAGGTCCTGGGTATCTCAACGGCAGTGAGAAGCCTCTTCCAGTAGGAAAAAACAGGCTTCACCCTTGGTCATTCAGGTAGTTTGGGGGAAAAAACTGCTGTCTGCCTTAACCACGTGGGACCCCTTAACTCAGGCAACAGGGAGGTCCTGGGTATCTTGAAGGAGTTGAGAAGCCACTTTCAGAAGGGAACAACAGGCTTCCTCCATTGTCATTCAAATACTTTGGGGGAAAACTGCTGTCTGACATGACCATATGGGAGCCCCTAACTCAGGCAACCGGGAGGTCCTGTGCACTTCAATGAATGTGAGAATCCACTTCCAGAAAAGAACCAGAGGCTTCAACTTGGTCATTCGGGTAATTTGGGGAGGGGGGGAACTGCTGTCTGCCTTCACCACGTGGGACCCCTTAACTCAGGCACAGGGAGGTCCTGGGCATCTTGACAAGCATGAGAATTTACTAACGGAAGAGAACGACAGGCTTCCTCCATGGTCGTTCGGGTACTTTTGGGGGGAAAATTGCTGTCTTGACCACCTGGGCTCCCTTACCACAGGTAACAGGGAGGCCCTAGGCATTTTGATGAAGGTTACCAGCCACTTCCAGAAGGCCACAACTGATTTTCTACTTGGTCATTCAGGTACCTTGGGGAAAACCCTGCTGTATGTCTTGACCACGTGGGATCCCTTGACTCAGGCAACAGGGAGATCTTGGGCACCTTGATGGTGATGAGAAGCCACTTCCAGATTGAAACAACAGACTTCAGACTTTGTCATTCAGGTACCTGGGGAGGGGGACGCTGTCTGGCTAGACCATGTGGGATCCCTTAACTCAGGAATCAGGGAGGTGTTATGCATCTTGACAGAAGTGAGAATGCACTTTCAGATGGGAGCAACAGGTTTCCGCCTTGGTCATTCAGGTTCTTTGGGGAATAACTTCTGTCTGACTTGACTACATGGGACACCTTAACTCAGGCAACAGGAAGGCCCTGGGCATCTCGATGGAGATTAGAAGTCACTTCCAGAAGGGAACAACAAGCTTCCTCTTTGGTCATTTAGGTACTTTTTTGAAAAAAACTGCTGTCGGGCTTGACCACGTGGGATCCCTTAACTCAGGCAACAGGGAGGTCTTGGGCATTTTGATGGTGGTGAGAAGCCACTTCCAGATTGGAACAACAGGTTTCACATGTGGTCATTCAGGTACTTTGAGGAAAAATCTGCTGTCTGTTTGGACCATGGGTGACCCTTAACTCAGACATCAGGAAGGTCCTGGGCTCCTCGACTGAGGTGAGAAGCCCTTCCATTAGGCAACAAGAGGCTTCCTTATTGGTCATTCAGTTTTGTTGCTGAAAAAACCTGCTGCCTGGCTCGACCATGTGGTATCCCTTAACTCAAGCAACAAGAAGGTCAGGTGCATCTTGATGGAGGTGAGAAGTCACTTGCAAAAGGTAACAACAGGCTTCAAAATTGCTTTCTGGCTTGACCACGTGGGAAACCTTAACTTAGGCAACAGGGAAGTCTGAAGCATCTCGACAGAGGATAGAAAGTCACTTTAAAAAAAAAAAAAAAAAGAAAGTCACTTCCAGAAGGGAGCAAGAGGATTACTCCTTGGGCATTTATGTACTTTCAGGAAAAAACTGTTGTCTGCCTCAACCAAGAAGGACCCCTTAACTCAGGCAACAGGGATGTCCTGTGCGTCTTGTCGGAGTTGAGAAGCCACTTCCACAAGCGAACAACAGGTTTCCTCCTCCTTGGACATTTAGTTACTCAAGGCAGGGGGAGGGGGGAATTGCTGTCTGCTTGACCACATGGGATCCCTTAAATTAGGCAACAGGGATGTCCTGGGCATCTCAATGGAGGTGAGAAGCTACTTCCAGAAAGGAACAGAAGGACTCATCCTTGGGCATTCAGGAACCTTAGGATAAAAATTGTTGTCTGGCTTGACCACTTAGGACCCCTTAACACAGAAAACAGGGAAGTCCTGGGCATTTCAATGGATGTTAGAAGTCACTTCCAGAAGGGATCAACAATCTTCCTTCTGGGACATTCATGTACTTTGAGGAAAGAAAGGCTGTCTGACTTGACCACGTGGGGCCCCTTAACTCAGGCAAAAGGGACGTGATAAATCTCTAGTCGGAGGTTAGAAGTCACTTAAAGAAGGAAACAACAGGCTTTCTCCTTGGTCATTCAGGTACTTTGGAGAGAAAACTGCTGTCTGGCTTGACCATGTGGGACCCCTTAACATAGACAACAGGAAGGTTCTGGATATCTTCACGAAGGAGAGAAACCACTTTCAGAAGCGAACAACAGGCTTTCTCCTTTCAGGGAAAAATTGCTGTCTGGCTTGACCATTTGGGACCCCCTAAACACAGGCAACAGGGAGGCCCTGTGCATCTCAATGGATTTTAGGAGCCACTTCCAGAAGGGAAGAACAAGCTTCTGCGTTGGTCATTCAGGTATTTTGAATAAAATCTGCTATTTGGCTTTACCAACAAGGACCCCATAACTCTAGCAACAGGGAGGTCCTGGGCTTTTTGACGGAGGTGAGAAGCCACTTCTAGAAGCAACAACAGGCTTCCTCTTTGGTCATTCAGGTACTCTGGAGGGAAACTGCAGTCTGGCTTGATACATGGGACCCCTTAACACAGGTAACTGGGAGGTCCTGGGCATCTAGACGGAGATGAGAAGCCACTTCCAGAAGGGAACACCAGGATTCATCCTTGGGTATTCAGGTACTTTGAACAATAAGGAACTCATTAACTGAGGCAACAGGGAGGTCCTAGGCATCTCGACAGAGGTCAGAAGCCACTTCTGGAAGGGAAGAACAGGATTCCTCCATAGTCATTCAGGTACTTTGAGGAAAATGATGTTGCCTGCTTTGACCACGTGGGATGCCTTAAGACAGGCAATAAGGAGGTTCTGGGCATCACAATGGCCGCTTAGAAGCTACTTCCAGAAGGGAACAACATGCTTCTTCCTTGGTCATTCTGGTACTTTGAGGAACAAGCTGCTGCCTGGCTTCACCACGTGGGACTTCTTAACTCAGGCAAAAGGGAGGTCCTGGGCATCTCGACAGAGGTGAAAATCCACTTTCAGAAGGGAACAACAGGCTTCCTTCTTGGCCATTCAGTTACTTTGGCAGAAAAACTGCTGTCTGCTTGACCACTTGGGACCTCTTAACACAGGCAACATGGAGTTCCTGGGCATCTCAACAGAGGTGAGAAGTCACTTCCAGAAGGAAACAACAGCCTTCATCCTTGAGCATTCAGTTACTTTGGGGGGGAAACTGCTGTCGGGCTTGACCTTGTGGAACCCCTTAACTCAAACAACAGGGATGTCCTGGGCATCTCGACAGAGGTGAGAAGCCACTTCCAGAAGCAACAATAGGCTTCCTCTTTGGTCATTCAAGTACATTGGGTGAATAACTGCTTTCTGGCTTGATTACGTTGTAACTCAGGCAACAGTGAGGTCATGGGCACCTCAACAAAGGTGAGAAGCTACGTCCAAAAGGGAACTACAGGCTTCCTTCTTAGTCCTTCAGGTACTTTGGGGGGGGGGGGAATCCTGCTATCTGTCTTGGCCACATGGGATCCCTCAATTTAGGCAACAGGGAGGTCCTGGGCATTTCGAAGGAGGTGAGAAGCCACTTTCAGATGGTAACAACAGGATTCCTCCTTGGGCATTCAGGTACTTTGAGGAAAAAACTGCTGTCTGCCTTGACCAAGTAGGACACTATTAACTCAAGCAGTAGGGACTTCCTGGGCATCTCAACGAAGGTGAGAAGTTACTTCCAGAAGTGAATCACAGGCTTCCTCCTTGGTCATTTAGTTACTTTGAGGAAAAAACTGCTGTGTGGCTAGATGACATGGGACCCCTTAACTCAAGAGAGGTGATAATCCACTTCCTGTAGGGGATAACAGGCTTCCTCCTTGGTCATTCAGGTACTTTGGGGGGGTGGAGAGGATACTGCTGTCTGGCTGGACCACATGGGACCCCCCTTAACTCAGGCAACAGGGAGGTCCTGGGCATCTTGACGGGGGTGAGAAGCCACTTCCAGAAGCAACAACAGGCTTCCTCTTTGGTCATTCAGGTATATTTGGTGAATAACAGCTGTCTCACATGATCACGTGAGACACCTTAACACAGGCAAAAGGGAGGTTCTGGGCATCTTGTTGGAGGTGAGAAGCCACTTCCAGAAGGGAACAACAGGCTTCCTCCTTGGTCATTCAGGTACTTTGGAGGAATAATTGCTGTCTGGCTTTATCACGTGGGACCCTTTGCCTCAGGCAATTGGGAGATCCTGGACATCTCAATGAAGGTGAGATGTTATATTCAGAAGGGAACAACAGGCTTCCTCCTTGGTCATTCAGGTACTTTGGGGGGAAATTTGCTTTTAGGCTTGACCATGTAGTACCCGTTAACACAGGCAACAGGGAGTTCCTGGGCATCTTGATGGATTTTAGAAGTCACTTCCAGACGGGAAGAACACACTTCCTCCTCCGTCATTCAGGTACTTTGTGCAACAACTGCTGTCTGGCTTGACCACAAGGAACCCATTAACTGAGGCAACATGGAGGTCCTGGGCATCTTGACAGAAGCGAGAAGACACTTCCGGAAGGGAACAACAGGATTCCTCCTTGGTTATTCAGGTACTTTGGGGAAAATATTGCTGCCTGCATTGACCACATGGGATGCCTTATCACAGGCAACAGAGAGGTCCTGGGCATCTCGATGGCAATTAGAGGCTACTTCATAAAGGGAAGAACATGCTTTCTCTTTGGTCCTTCACATACTTTGAAGAAGAAAAAAACCTGTCTGGCTTGACCACGTGGGATCCCTTAACTTAGGTGACAGGGAGGTCCTGGGCATCTCGATGGAGGTGAGAAGCCACTTCCAGAAGGGAACAACAGGATTCATCCTTATGCATTCAGGTACTTTGAGGAAAAAACTGCTATCTGCCTTGACCAAGAATGACCCCTTAATTCAGGCAACAGGGAGTTCCTGTGCATATTGTTGGAGGTGAAAAGCCACTTTCTGAAGGGAACAACAGGCTTCTTCCTTGGTCATTCATGTAATTTGGGGAAAAACTTCTGTCTAGCTTGACCACATGAGACCCCTTAACTCAAGCAACAGGAAGGTCCTGGACACATATATGGAGACAAGAAGCCACATCAAGGAAGCAATAACAGACTTCCCTTTTTGTTATTCAAGTCCCTTGTAGAAAAAACTGCTGTCTATCTTGACTATGCAGGACCCCCTAAGTCAAGTAACAAGAGGTCCTGGACAACTCGATGGAGGTGGGAAGCAACTTCCAGAAGTGAACAGGCTTCATTGTTTTGTCATTCAGATACTTGAGGGGAAACCGCTGTCTAGCTTGACTATGTAGGGCTCCTTAACTAAAGCAATAGGGAGATCCTTGGGAACCTCAATGGATGAAAGAAGCCACTTCCAAAAGGGAACAACAGGCTTCTTTCTCTGTCATTCAGGTACTTTGGGGAAGAATCTGCTGTCTAGCTTGACCACACGGGACCTTTTAACTCAATCAACAGGGAGGACCTGGGCAACTCAACACAGGCAAGAAGCCAATTCAACAATGTAACAACAGGCTCCCTCCTTTATCATTCAGGTACTTTTGGGGGGGGGATTGCTGTGAAATTTAACAATGCTCAACTCCTTAATTCAGGCAACAGGGAGGTCCTGAGCACCTTGAAGGAAGCAAGAAGACACATCTAGAAGGGAACAACAAGTTTCCTCCATTTTTATTCAGGTTCTTTACAGGGAAAAAACAAAACAAAACTGCTGTCTAGCTTGACCAAAAAGGTCCTAGGTATATAGTTGGAGGTGAGAAGCCACTTCAAGAAAGCAACAACAGGCTTCCTCATTTGTCATTCAGGTACTATGGAGAATAACCTGCTGTCTAGTTTGACCACGAACGGCCCACTAACTCAAGGAACAGGGAGTTCTTGGCACCCTGATGGAGGTAAAAAATCACTTCCAAAAGAGAACAACATTCTTCTTCCTTTGTCATTCATGTACCTTGAGGAAGAAACTGCTGTCTAACTTGACTACACAGGACCCCTTAACTCAAGCAACAGGTAGGTCCTCGGCACGTCAACTGAGGAGAGAAGCAACTTACAGGACTGAATAATAGGCTTCATTTTCTGTCATTGAGGTACTTGGAGAAGAAAATGTTGTCTAACTTGACCACACTGAACCCCTTAACTCAAACAACAGAAAGGTCCTGGGCCCTTCAGTAGAGGTGAGAAGCTACTTTATGAATAGTACAATAGGCTTCCTCTTTTGTCAGTCAGGTACTTTGGGGGGAAACTGCTGTGTACCTTGACCATGCGGGACCCCCAAACTCTAGCAACAGGAAGGTCCTAGGCACATAGTTGGAAGTGAGAAGCCACTTAAAAAAAAAGCTTACTCGTTTGTCATTTCGGTACTTTGGGGGATAATGTGCTGTTTAACTTCTTAACCACAAGTAACCCATTAACTCAAACAGGGAGGTCCTGAGCACCTCAACAGAGGTGAGAAGCCACTTCCAAAAAGGAACAACCAGCTTCCTCCTTTGTCATTCAGGTGCTTTGGGAAAGAAATTGCTGTCTACCTTGACCACATGAGACCCCTTAACTCAAGCATCATGGAGGTTCTGTGAGGAGCCACTTACAGTAGATAACAACAGGCTTCCTTCTTTGTCATGCAGGTACACTGGGGAAGAAACGGCTGTCTAGCTTGACCATGTGGGACCCCTGATCTCAAGCAACAGGAAGGTCCTAGGAATATTGTCAAAGGCCAAAGGCCACTTCACCAAAGCCAACACAGTTTTCTTCCTTTGCTGTTTAGGTACGTTGGAGAGTAAAGTGCTGTCTAGCTTGACCACGCACAACATCTTAACTCAAGTAATAGGGAGGTGCTGGGCATCTAAAGGTAGGGGAGAAGCTACTTCCAAAAAGGAACAATCTGCTTTCTCCTGTTGTCATTGAGGTACTTTGGGGAAGAAACTGCTGTCCAGCTTGATCACACGGGACTCCCAAACTCAAACAACAGGGAGGTCCTGGGCACCTTGACAAAGGCTAAAAGCCACTTCCAGAAGGGAACAATAGGTTTCTTCCTTTGTAATTCAGGTATATTTGGGGGGGGGGGAACTGCTATTTAGCTTGACCACGTGGACTCCTTAACTCAAGGAACAGGAAGTCCTGGGCACCTCGATGGAGGAGAAAAGCATCTTCCAGAAGGTAACAACAGGCTTCCTTCTTTGTCATGCAGGTACATTGGGAAAGAAACTGCTGTCTAACTTGATCATGTGGGACCCCTAAACTCGAGCAACAGGAAGGTCCTAGGAATATTGTCAAAGGCGAAAGGCCACTTCACCAAAGCAACAACAGGCTTCCTCATTTGTCATTCAGATACTTTGGGGGGAAAACTGCTATGTAGCTTGACAACTCACAGCCCATTAACTCAAGCAACAAGAAGGTCCTGGACACCTCCACGGAGGCGAAAAGCCACTTCCAAAAGGGAACAACCAGCTTCCTCCTTTATCATTCAAGTATTTTAGGGAAGAAACTGCTGTCTAGCATGACCACGCACCACCCATTAATTAAAGAAACAGGTAGGTCCTGGACATCTCGAAGAAGAGAAGCCACATCCAGAAGGGAAAAATAGGCTTCCTCCTTCATGATTCAGGTACTTTTGGGATAAAACTGCTGGCTAGCTTGACATGCAGGATGCCTAAACTCAAGCAAAAGTAAGGCCCTAGGTACATCATCAGAGGTAAGAAGCCACTTTAAGAAAGCAAGTTTTCTCCTTTTGTCATTCAGGTACTTTGGGGGGGGGGAACTGCTGTCTAGCTTGACCAAGCAGGACCACCAAACTCAAGCAATAGGAAGGTTCTGAGCACCTCAAAGGAGGCGAGAAGCCACTTCCAGAAGGAAACAATAGGCTTCCTCTTTCGTCATTCAGGTACTTTGGGTAATACTGTCTAGCTTGACCACGCAGGACCCCAGAGCTCAAGCAAGAAAGGTCCTAGGCACACCTACTGAGATGAGAAGCCACTTCAAGAAAGCAACAACCAGCTTCCTCATTTGTCATTCAGATACTTTTGGGAAAAAAAGCTTTCCTCTAGATTGGCCACACATGACCCCTTAACACAAGGAAGAATGAGATCCTGGGCAACTCGATGGAGAGGAGAAGCCACTTCCAGAATTGAATAAAAGGCTTCCTTCTTTTTTATTCAGGTACTTCGGTGAAACAAAACTGCTCTGTAGCTTAACCACACACAAGCCCTTAAGCAACAGGGAGGTCCTGGGCACCTTGAAGGAGGTGAGACTCCATTTCCAGAGGGAACAACAGGCTTCATCCTTTGACATTCAGGTACTTTGGGGGAAAAATTGCTGCCTAGCTTGACCACGCGAGATTCCCAAACTCAAGCAACAAGAAGGTCCTAGGCACATCAAAGGAAGTGAGAAGCCACTTCAAAAAAAGCAAAAACAGGCTTCTTCCTTAGTTATTTTTGGAATAAAAACTGTTGTCTGTCTTCACAACGCTTAAACCCTTAACTCAAGCAACATGAAGTACTGGGCATCTCTACAGAGGTGAGAAGCAACTTCCAGGAAGCGAACAACAGGCTTAATTTTTTATTTTCATTCAGGTTCTTGGGGGGAAAGCTGCTGTTTAGCTTGACTATGAGGGACTCATTAACTCAAACAAGAGGGAGGTCATGGGTAACTCGACAGAACTGAGATGCCACTTCTAGAATGTAAAACAGACTTCCTCCTTTGTCATGCAGATACTTTGGTGAAGAAACTATTGTATACCTTGACTATGTGGGCCCACCTAACTCACACAACAGGAGGTTCTGGACATCTGGGCAAAGGTGAGAAGCAATTTCCAAAAGGGGAAAACAAGCTTCCTTTTCTGTCATTCAGGTACTTGCTCTCCAGCTTGACCATGCATGACCCTGAACTCAAGCAACAGGGAGGTTCTGGGAACCTCCACGGAGGCTAGAAGCCACTTCCAAAAGGGAACAACAGGCTTTCTCCTTTCTCATTCAGGTATTTGGGGGGGGGAAATTGCTATCTAGCTTAACCATGCACGACCACTTTATTCAAGCCACAGGGAGGTCCTGGACACCTCAACAGAGGCAAGAAGCCACTTCCAAAATTGGAGAAAAGGCTTCCTCCTTTGTGATTCAGGTACTTTGGTGAAAAATCTGATGTGTAGCTTGAACACAGGCGACTGCTTAACTCAAGCAACAGGGAAGTCTTGGGCACCTTTATGAAGACGAGGAACCACTTTCAGAAGGGAACAACAGGCTTTCTCCTTTGTCATTCAGGTTCTTTGGAGGGGAATCTAGCTTGACCACATGTGCCCCTTAAATTAAGCAAAATGGAAGTCATGAACACCTCGACGGAGGTGAGAAGCCACTTCCAGAAGGGAAGAACTTGCTTCCTCCTTTGTGATTCAGGCACTATAGAAAAAAATCTGCTGTCTAGCTTGACCATGCGGGAACACCTAATTCAAGTGACGGGAGGACCTGGACTTCTTGACAGAGACAAGAAGCCACATCCAGAAGGGAACAAGGCCTTCCTCCTTTCTCATTCAGGTACTTTGGTGAAAAAACTGCTGTCTAGTTTGACCACACACAGCCAATAACTCAAGCAACAGGGAGGTACAGGGCACCTCGATGGAGTCAAGAAGCCTCTTCCATAAGTGAATGATAAGCTTCCTCCTTTGTCATTCAGGTACTTTAGGGGAGAATCTGCTGTCTAGATTGACCTTGTGGGACCCTTTAACTCATGCAACAGGGAGGTCCTGGGCACCTTGATGGAGGTGAGAATCCACTTCCAGAAGGGAATAACAGGCTTTTCCTTTGCCATTCTGGTACTTTGTGGGGGAAAGAAACCCCAAACTGCTGTCTAGCTTTACCATGCACAACTCCTTAAGTCAAGCAACAGGGAGGTCCTGGGCACCTCAACAGAGGTGAAAATCCACTTCCAGAAGGGAATAACTGTCTTTTTCCTTTGTCATTCTGGTACTTTTGGGGGAAAACCGCTGTCTAGCTTTACCACACACCACTCCTTAACTCAAGCAATAGGGAGGTCCTGGGCACCTCCACAGAGGTGTGAAGCTACTTCCAGAAGGGAACAACAGGCTTCCTCTTTTGTCATTCAGGTACTTTGGGGGGGAAACTGCTGTCTAGTTTGACACATGGGACCCCTGAACTCAAGCAAATGTAAGGTCTTAGGCACATCGTCAGAGGTGAGAAACCTCTTCAATATCAACAACAGGCTTCCTCATTTGGCATTCAGGTACTTTGGGGGGAAATCTGCTGTCTACCTTGACCATGCAGGACCCCTTAACTTAAACACCTTAAATCAAGCAATAGGGATGTTCAGGGCACCTCGATGAAGGCAAGAAGCCTCTTCCATAAGTGGACAACAAACTTCCTCATTTGTCATTCAGGTACTTTGGGGGAAAATCTGCTGTCTACCTTGACCATGCAGGACCCCTTAACTTAAACACCTTAAATCAAGCAATAGGGATGTTCAGGGCACCTCGATGGAGGCAAGAAGCCTCTTCCATAAGTGGACAACAAACTTCCTCATTTGTCATTCAGGTACTTTCGGGGGAAATCTGCTGTCTACCTTGACTATGCAGGACCCCTTAACTCCCTTAACAGGGAGGCCCTGGGCAACTTGACAGAAGTGAGAAGCCACTTCCAGAAGGTAAAAACAGATTTCCCCCTTCGTCATGCAAGTACTTTGGCCAAAAAACCCTGCTGTTTAGCTTAATCACATGGGACCTCTTAACTAAAGCAAAAGAGGGATCCTGGTTACATCATCGGAGGCAAGCCACTCCAAAAAAGCAACAACAGGCTTCCTCATTTGTCATTCAGGTATTTTGAGAAAAAAAAATGCTGTCTAGCTTGACCACACAAGACCCCCTAACTCAAGCAACAGAAAGGTTCTAGGCACATGGACGGAGGTAAGGAGCCACTTCTAGAATTGAAGAAAAGACTTCCTCTTTTGTGATTCAGGTACATTGGGGGGGAACCACAAAAAAACCCAAAACAACCAAACCCAACCCCCCCCAAAACTGCTGTGTAGCTTGACCACATGCGATCACTTAAATCATGCAACAGGGGAATAACAGGCTTCCTCCTTTGTCATTCTGGTACTTTGGGGGGAAAATGGCTGTCTAGCTTTACCACGTACCACTCCTTAACTCAAGCAACAGGGAGGTCCTGGCACCTCCACAGAGTTGAGAAGCCACTTCTAGAAGAGAACAACAGACCTCTTCCTTTGTCATTTATGTACTTTGGAGGGGAAACTGCTCTCTGGCTTGACACAAAAGTAAGGTCTTAGGCACATCGTCAGAGGCAGGAAGCCACTTCAATATAGCAACAACAGGCTTCCTCATTTGGCATTCAGGTACTTTTGGGGGGGGGGGAACCAAACTACTGTCTAGCCTGACCACATATAACTAATTAATTCAACCAACAGGGAGGTCTTGGGTACCTCGACAGAGGCAAGAAGCCACTTCCAAAAGGGAACCACCAACTTCCTCCTTTGTCATTCAGATACTTCAGGGAAGAAACTAAACTGCTGTCTAGCTTGACCACATAGGAACCCCTTAACTCAAACAACAGGGAGGACTCGGGTACCTTGACGGAGGGGAGAAGCCAGTTCCAGAAGGGGACAGCAAGCTTCCTCTTTTGTCATTCAGGTACTTTGGGGAGGGGAAACCGCTGTTTAGTTTGACCACATGGGAAACACTTAACTCAAGCAACATGGAGGTACTGGGCACCTCAACAGAGGCAAGAAGCAACTTGTAGAAGTAAACCACAGACTTCATTTTTTGTCATTCAGGTTCTTAGGGAAAAAACTGCTGTCTAGCTTGACCATGCTGGATCCCTTAACTCAAGCAAAGGAGATGTCTTGGAGCCTTCACAGATGAGAAGCCACTTGTTGTTCTTGTTATGTGCCATCAAGACGCTTGCAACTCATAGCAACCCTATGTACAAGAGCCCTAAATGCCATTCTATCCTGTGCCAACCTCACTGTCTCAAACACACTCATTCCCACAATTCCACTCACAGAATAGATCCATCTCATAGAGGGTCTTACTCTCCTGCACCGTCCCTCCACTCTCCCAAACGTGAAGTCGCTCTCCAAGGACCAGTCCCTCCTTGCAATATGCCCAAATTATGTCAGATGAAGCTTCAGAATCCTTGACTCCAAGGAGCATTCTGGCTTCACCCTCTCCAGGACAAATCTGTTTGTTCTCCTAGCAGTCCATGTTATATTCAACACTCTTCTCCAGCACCACAGCTCAAAGGCATCGATTCTCTTTCTGTAATCCCTATTCACTGTCCAACTCTCTGATGCATAACACCTAATCGCAAAGACCATAGCGTGGATACAACCTGACGTCCTTGCTCTTCAATACTCTCGATAGGTCCCTGACAGCTGACTTTCCCAATGCAATGCATCTCCTGATATCCGGGCTGCTGTTGCCAAGAGTGTTGACTGTGGAACCAAGCACACTAAAACTGTTAACTATCGCAATCTCTTCACCATCCATACTGGTGCTGCCAATAGGCCCAGTGGTGAGAATCTGTTTTCTTGATATTGAGCTTCAATCCATATTGAAGACTGCAGTCCTTGACCTTCTGCAGTAAGCACTTCAGGTCCTCCTCAGTTTCAGCAAGCAGAGTTGTGTCATCTGCATAACGCAGGTTGTTGATGATTCTTCCACCAATCCTGATGCCACATTCCTCCTCGCAAAGCCCAGCATATCGGATGGTCTGTTCTGCATACACATTGAAAAGGTATGGAGACAAAGTACATCCCTGATGGACCCCCTTCCTGATTTTGAACCATCCATTGTCTCCCTGCTCTGTTCTGGCGACTGCCTCTTGGTCCAAGTATAGGTTTTGCATTAGCACAAATGTTCTGTGATTCCCATTCTTCTCAGAGTCAGCCATGGCTTGTTGTAATCCACACAGTCAAAACCCTTTGGATAGTCAATGAAGCATAGATATACATTCTTCTGGTATTCTCTGCTTTCTGCCGAAATCCATCTAACATCAGCTACAATATCCCTAGTACCATGACCTCTTCTAAATCCATCCTGCACATCTGACAGTTCTCTGTTGACATATTGTTCCAAACGTTTTTTTTTATAATTTTCAGCAGAATCTTGCTTGCGTGTGATATTAATGATATTTTTCGATAATTTCCACACTCTGTTAGGTCACCTTTCTTTGGAATGGGAACAAATATTGCTCTCTTCCAGTCAGTTGGCCAGTTGGCTGTCCTCCAGATTTCCTGGCACAACTTAGTGAGCACATCCAGGGCAGTGCCTGTTTGTTGAAATAAATCAATTGGAGAAGCCACTTACATAAGGTAAAAACAGGCTTTCTCCTTCGCCATGCAGGTGCTTTGGAGTAAAGAAATGCTGTTCAGATTAACCACATGAGACCCCTTAACTCAAACAACAGAGAGGTCCTGGGCACATTGTCAGAGGTGAGAAGCCATTTCAAGAAAGCAACAACAGGCTTCCTCTTTTGTCATCAGGTACTTTGAGGGGGAGGAAATGCTTTCTAGCTTGACCATGCAGGATCCCCTAACTTGAGCAACATGAGGTCCTGGACACCTGGATGAAGGCAAGAGGCAACATCCAGAAGGGAACAACAGTCTTCCTCTTTTGTCATTTGGATATTTGGGGAATAAACTGCTGTGTAGCTTGACCACATGAATCCCCTTAACTCAAGCAACAAGGAGGTGCTGGACACCTCAAGGGAGGTGAGAAACCACATCCAGAAGGGAACAACAAGCTTCCTCCTTTCTCGTGCAGGTACTTTAATGGAAAAAACTGCTGTCTATCTTTAACACACATGACATCTTAACTCAAGAATCAGAGAGGTCCTGGAGACCTTGACTGAAGTGAGAAGCCACTTCCAGAAGGGAACAACAGGTTTCCTCCTGTGTCATTCAGGTACTATGGGGTGGGGGGGGGGGAATCTGCTGTCTAGCTTGGCCATGCAAGATCCCCTAACTTAAGCAATGGGAGGACCTGGACATCTTGACAGATTCGAGAAGTCACATCTAGAAGGGAACAACACTTTCCTCCATTCTTGTTCAGGTATTTTGGTGAGAATACTGCTATGAGTCAAAAATGACTCGATGGCACATAACAACAACAACAACAACTGCTGCCTAGCTTGAGCATGTATGACCCATTAACTCAAGCAACAGGGAGGTTCAGGGCACCTCAATAGAGGTAAGAAGCCATGTCTAAAAGGGAACAATAAGCTTCTTCCTTTGTCATTCAGGTACATTTGGGGGAACTATTGCTGTCTACATTAACCACATGTGACCCATTAACTCAAGCAACAGGGAAGTCCTGGGCACTGCAACAGAGGTGAGAAGTCTCTTCTGTAAGTGAACAACACGTTTCCTCATTTGTCATTCAGGGATTTGGGGGGGTAATCTGCTGTCTATCTTGACCACGTGTGTCTCCTTAACTCATGCAACATGGAGGTCGTGGGCACCTCGATGGAGGTGAGAAGCAACTTCCAGAAGCAAACAACAGGCTTCATTTTTTGTCATTCATGTACTTGGGAAAAATACTGCTGTCTAGCTTGACCTCGCATGACTCCTCAAATCAAGCAACAGGGAAGTTCTGGGCACCTAGGCATAGGTGAGAAGCCACTCCCAGAAGGGAAAAATGGGCTTCCTCCTTGGTCATTCAGATACTTTGAAACAAACAAACAAACAAACCCCTGCTGTTTACCTTACCCAAGAGGGACCACTTAACTCAAGCAACAGGAGGTCTTGGACACCAGATTGAGGCAAAAAGCAACTCCCAGAAGGGAACAACAGGCTTCCTGCTTTGTCATTCATGTACTTTGAGGAAAAATCTGCTGCCTAGCTTGACCATGTCGGACCCCTTCATTCAAGCAACAGGAAGGTCTTGGGCAACTCGAAGGAAGTGAGAAGTCACTTATAGAAGGTAAAAAAAACAAAAACAAAACAAAAAAACAAAAAATAAAACAAAAAAAAAACAGGCTTCCTCCTTCATCATGCAGGTACTCTGGCGAAGAAACTGCTGTCTACCTTGACTACACGTGACCCCCTAACTCATGCAACAGGAGGTCCCGGACACCTGGACAAGGCGAGAAGCAACTTCCAAAAAGGGACAACAAGCTTCATTTTTTTCTCATTCAGGTACTTGGAGAAGAACCTGCTGTCTAGCTTGACCACGTGGGACTCAGTAACTGAAGCAAGTGAGAAGTCCTGGGCACTTCGAAGGAGGTGAGAAACCACATCCAGAAGGAAACAAAAGGTTTCCTCTTTTGTCATTCAGGTATTTTGGTGAAAAAACTGCTGTTTAGCTTGACCATGAAGGACTGCATTAACTCAAGCAACAGGGAGGTTATGGGCACCTCAACAGAGGGGAGAAGCCACTTTCAGAAGGAAACAACAGGCTTCCTCCTTGATCATTCAGTTACTTTGCAATAACAACTGCTCTCTATTTTGACCACGTGTAACCCCTTAATTCAAGCAAAAGGGAGGTCCTGGGCACCTCGAAGGAGGTGAGAAGCAACATCCAGAAGGGAACAACAGGCTTCCTTCTTTGTCATTCAGGTACTTTGGGGAAAAACTGCTGTCTGGCTTGACCATATGAGCCCTCCAAACTCAGGCAACTGGAAAGTAATAGGCACATCAAAGGAGGGGAGAAACCACCTTCAAGAAAGCAACAACAGGCTTCCTTCTTCGTCATTCAGGTACTTTGGTATAAGAACTGCGGTCTAGCTTGACCACGCAGGACCGCCTAACTGAAGCAACAAGATTTAGGCACATTGAGAGAGGTCACTTCCAGAATTGAAGAAAAGGCTTCCTCTTTTGTGATTCAGGTACTTTTGTGAACAAAAAAAAATTGCTGTGTAGCTTGACCACACATAATTGCTTAAATCAAGCAATAGGGAGGTCCTGGGCACCTCGACGGAGACGAGAAACCACATCTGGAAAGGAACAAAAGGTTTTCACCATTGTCATTCATGTACTCTGGGAAAAACTGCTGTCTAGCTTTACCATACACATGACCACACGGGACCCCTTAATGCAAGCAACAGGGAGATTCTGGGTACCTCGATGGAAGGGAGAAGGCACTTCCAGAAGGGAACAACACTCTTCCTTCTTTGTCATTCAGGTACTTTAGAATAAAAACTGCTGTCTATCTTGACCACGCTGGACCCTGAAACTCAAGCAACAGGGAGGTTCTGGGCAACTCGACAGAAGCAAGAAGCCACTTCCAGAAGGTAAAAACAGGTTTCCTCCTTCATCACACAGGTTCTCTGGTGAAGAAACTGCTGTCTACCTTGACTATGTGGGCCTCCCTATCTTACACAACAGGAGGGCCGAGACACCTGGACAAAGCAAGAAGCAACTTCCAAAAGGGAACAACAAGCTTCATTTTGTGTCATTCAGGTACTTGAGGAAGAAACTACTCTCCAGATTGACCATGCACGACCTCTTAACTCAAGCAACATAGAGGTCCTGGGCACCTCGGAGAAGGTGATAAGCCACATCTAGAAGGGAACAACAGGCTTCCTTCGTCATTCAGGTGCTTTGGAACAAAAACTGCTGTCTAGCTTGACCACAGGAGACCCCCAAACTCAAGCAAAAGGATGGTCCTAGGCATATCGAAGGAGGTGAGAAGCCACTTTGAGGAACCTCTTATCTAAACCAACAGGGAGGTCCTGGGCAACTCGACGTAAGTGAGAAGCCACTTTCAAAAGGTAAAAACAGACTTCCTCCTTCGTCATGTAGGTATTTTGGTGAAGAAACTATTTACCTTAAACGCATGGGACCTCTTAACTCAAGCAACAGAGAGGCCCTGGGTACATCATCGGAGGCAAGAAGCCACTTCAAGAAAGCAACAACAGTCTTTCTCAATTGTCATTCAGGTACTTTGAGGAAAAAAATGCTGTCTAGGTTGACCACACAGGACCCCCTAACTCAAGTAACAGGAAGGTTGTAGGCACATGAACGGAGGTGAGGAGCCACTTCTAGAATTGAAGAAAAGTTTTCCTCTTTTGTGATTCAGGTACTTTGGTGAAAAAAACCCTTCTGTGTAGCTTGATCACAAGCGACCACATAATACACACCACAGGGAGGTTCTGAGCCCCCTGATGGAGGCAAGAATCCACTTCCAGAATGTAACAACAGTTTTCTTCCTTTGTCATTCTGGTACTTTAGGAAAAACAAAACAAAGCAAAACAAAACTGCTGTCTAACTTTACCATGTACAACTCCTTAACTGAAGCAACAGGGAGGTCCTGGGCACCTTCACAGAGGCGAGAAGCCCCTTCCAGAATTGAACAAAAGGCTTTCTCCTTTGTGATTCAGGTGCTCTGGTGAAAAAACTGCTGTGTAGCTTGATCACGGGGGACTCCTTAACTCAAGCAACCAGAAAGTCCTGGGCACCTCCACAGAGGCGAGAAGCCACATCCAGAAGGGAACAACAGACATCCTCTTTTGTCATTCAGGTATTTTAGTAAAAATACTGCTGTTTAGCTTGAGGACACGGGATCCCATTAACGTAAGCAACAGGGAAGTTCTGGACACCTTGACGAAGGGGAGAAGCCACTTCCAGAATGGAACAACATGCTTCCTTCTTTGTCATTCAGGTACTTTGGGGGGAAAAACTGCTGTCTAGCTTGACCACGTATGACCCCTTAAATCAAGCAAAACGGAGGTTCTGAGCACTTTGATGGAGGCGAGAAGCCACTTCTAGAAGGTACGAATTTGCTTCCTCCTCTGTCATTCAGGTACTATGGGGGGAAAAAAATCTGCTGTCTAGCTTGGCCATGCACCAACCTTTAACTCAAGGAAGAATGAGGTCCTGCGCACCTCTACAGAGGTGGGAAGCCATGTCCAAAAGAGAACATGCTTCCTTCTTTGTCGTTCAGGTTCTTTGGGGGGGGGGAACCTGCTGTGTAGCTTAAGCACCCATGACCCCTTAACTCAAGCAATAGGGAGGTCCTGGTCACCTTGACAGAGGTGAGATGCACCTTCCAGAAAAGAACAACAGGCTTCATTTTTTGTCATTCAGGTGCCTGGGGGGAAAACCTGCCTTCTAGTTTGACCTTTCAGGACCCCTTAACTCAAGCCTCATAGAGGTCCTAGTTACCTCGATGGAGGCATGAAGCCACATCCAGAAGGCAACAACAGGCTACGTCCTTTGTAATTCTGGTACTTGTGGGGTGGGGAACTGCTGTCTAGCTTAACTGTGTGTGACCCCTTAAGCAACAGGGATGTCCTGGGCACCTTCATGGAGGCAAGAAGACTCTTCCATAAGAGAACAACAGCCTTCCTCATTTGTCATTCATGTACTTTGGGGGAAAATCTGCTGTCTAGCTTGACCACTTGTGAACCCTTAACTCATGCAACATAGAGGTCCTTCACACCTTGACGGAGGTGAGAAGCAACTTCCAGAAGTGAACAACAGGCTGCATTATTTGTCATTCAGGTACTTGGGGAAAACACTGCTGTCTAGCTTGACCTCGCACAACTCCTTAACTCAAGCAACAGAGAGGTCCTGGGAACCTCAACAGAGGAGAGAAGCTACATCCAGAATCAACAACAGGCTTTATGTTTTTTTTTGTCATTCAAGTATCTGGGGTAAAAAAAAGATGTCTAGCTTGACCATGTGGGGCCCCTTAACTCAAGCAACAGGGAGATTCTTGTCACCTCGATGAATGCAAAAAGCCTCATCCAGAAGGGAACGACTTCCTCCTTTGTCATTAAGTTATTTTGGGAACAAACTGCTGTCCAGTTTGATCACATGGGACCACTTAACTCAAGCAACAGGGAGGTACTGGGCACCTCAGTGGAGGCAATAAGCCACATCCAGAAGGGTACAACAGGTTTCCTCCTTTATCATTCAGGTATTTTAGTGAAAATAATTGCTGTGAACCTTGACTACACATGACCCCTTAACTCAAGCAACAGGGATGTCCTGGGCACCTTGAGAGAGGCAAGAAGCAACTTCCAAAAAGGAACAACCGGCTTTCCTCCTTTGTCATTCAGGTACATTGGTGAAAACACTGCTGTCTAGCTTGACCACACAGGACTCCTTAATTCAAGCAACAGGGTGATTCTGGGCACCTCAATGGAGGGGAGAATCAACTTCCAGAAGGGAACAACATTCTTCCTCCTTTGACATTCAGGTACTTTGGAATAAAAATGGCTGTCTATCTTGACCACAAAATACTCCCAAACTCAAGCAACAGAAAGGTCCTAGGCACATCAAAGGAGGTGAGAAGCCATTTCAAGAAAGCAACAACAGGTTTTCTCCTTGGTCATTCAGGTACTTTGGAATAAAAACTGCTGTCTGTCTTGACTACATGTATCCCCTTAACTCAAGTAACAGGAGAGTCCTGGGCACCATGCCAGAGGTGAGAAGCCACTTCCAGAGGTAACAATAGGCTTCCTTCTTTGTCATTCAGGTACTCTGGTGAAAAAACTGCTGTCTAGCTTGACCACGTGGGACCCCATAAGGTCCTGGGTACATCGACAGTGATGAGAAGCCACTTCCAGAAAGGAACAACTGGCTTCTTCCTCTGTCATTCAGATTCTATGGGGGAAAAACTGCTATCTAGCTTGACTATGTGGGACCCTGTAAGTCAAGCAACTGGAGGTCCTGGATACCTTGACAGCAGCAAGAAACAACTTCCAGAAGGGAACAACAGGCCCTTTTTTTGTCATTCATGAACTTGAAGAAAAATTACTGTCTAACAGGGAGGTTCTGGGCACCTCTATGGAGGTGAGAAGCCACTTTTAAAAGGGAACAATAGGCTTCATCCTTTGTCATTCATGTACTTTGTGTGTGTGTGTGTGTGTGTGTGTGTGTGTGTGTGTGTGGACCTGCTATATTGACCATGCAGGATCCCTTAACTCAAGGAAAATCGAGGTCCTGGGCATGTAGATGGAGGTGAGAAGCCACATCCAGAAGGGAACAACAGGATTCCTCCTTTGTCTTTCAGGTACTTTGAGAGAAAAACTGCTGTCTAGCTTGATGATGTGGGACCCCCAAACTCAAGCAACAGGAAGCACCTAGGCACATCAAAGAAGGCAAGAAGCCACTTCAAGAATCAACAACAGGCTTCCTCATTTGTCATTCAGATACTTTTGGGGGAAAAACTGCTGTCTAGCTTGACCACAAATGACCCCTTAACTCAGGCAACAGGGAGGTACTGGGCACCTCGAAGGAGGCAAGAATCCACTTCCAGAAGGGAACAACAGGCATCCTCCTTTGTCATTCAGGTACTTTGGGGGGGGGGGTGAAAATCTGATGTCTAGCTTAATCACGCTTAACCACTTGACTAAAAACCATGGAGGTACTGGGCACCTCAATGGAGGCGAGAAGCAACTTCAGAAGTGAACAACAGGTGAAAAAACTGCTGTCTAGCTTGTCCACTTTGGACACCTTAAGTCAAACAACAGGGATGATCTGGGCACCTCGATGGCACCAGAAAGTGAAAACAGGCTTCTTTATTGGCATGCAAGTACTTTGGGGAAGGAACTGCTGTTTAGCTTAATCACAAGGGACCCCCCCTAACTCAAGCAACAATAAGGCCCTAGGCACATCGATGGAGGTGAAAAGTCACTTTAAGAAAGCAAAGAGAAGCTTCCTCATTTGTCATTCTGGTACTTTTGAGAAAAAGAAAAAAAACAAACAAACCAAAAAAACACCAACCTGCTTTATAGCTTGACCACACACGATTCTTTAACTCAAGCAACAGGGAGGTCCTGGGCACCTCAAAGGAGGTGAGAAACCACTTCCATAAGGGCACAGCTGGCTTCGTTCTTTGACATTAAGGTACTTTGGGGGAAAAACCTGTTGTTTAGCTTGACCACACTGGACCCCCTAAATCAAGCAACAGATAGGTCCTGGGAACCTCAATGGAGGCAAGAAGCCATTTTCAAAAGGGAATAATAGACTATCTTCTTTGACATTCAGGTACGTTGGAGAAAAACTGCTGTCTTGCTTGACCACGTGTGATGCCTTACCTCAAGCAACAAGGAGGTTCTGGGCACCTTGATGGAGGTGAGAAGCCACTTCCAGAAGGGAACAACAGGCTTCCTCCTTTGTCATTCAGGTACCTGGGGCGGGGATTGCTGTCTAGCTTAGCCATATGGGATCTGTCAATGCAAGCAACAGGGAATTCCTGGGCACCTCAGTGGAGGTGAGAAGCCACTTCCAGAAGAGAATAATAGGTTTCCTATTTTGTCATTAAGGGACCTTAGGGGAGAAACCTGCTATCTAGCCTGACCACACAGGACCACTTCATTGATTGAGACTAGGGTGTGGCTCTTGCTCGCAACAAGGTGTGAGCTGATCAGATTTGGCCTCATATTTAAAAGGCTTTTGGCTATCAGTCTGGGGCCATCTCTAGCCTGAGAAGGTGATTTGAATGGCCCAATTCTGCTAAGGTGTGTTTTCTGGTGTGGGGCTGAGACTAGGGTGTGGCTCTTGCTCACAATAGGATGTGAGCTGATTGGATTCAGCTTTGTATTTAAAAGGATTTTAGCTACCAGTCTGGGGCCATTTCTAGGCTGAGCAGGTGAGTGGAAAGGCCAGAGTCTGCAAAGGTGTGTTTTCTGGTTTGGGACTGAAACTAGAATGGGCCTTGCTTGCAACAGTGTGTGAGCTGAATGGATTTGGCCTTGTATTTAAAAAAGGCTTTTGGCTACCAGTCTGGGGCCATTTCTAGGCTGAGAAGAGGAGTGGAAAGGCTGGATTCTATGAAGGTGTGTTTTCTGGTTTGGGATAGAGATTAGGGTGTGGCTCTTACTCAAAACAGGGTGTGAGCTGACTGGATTTGGCCTTGAATTTAAAAAGACTTTTGCTTACCACACTTGGGCCATTTCTAGGCTGAGAGGGCAAGTTAAATGGGAAGATTCTGCGAAGGTGTGTTTTCTGGTTTGGGATTGAGACTAGGGTGTGGCTCTTGGTCACAACATGGTGAGAGCTGATTGGATTTGGCCTTGTATTTTAAAAGGCTTTTGGGTACCAATCTGCTGCCATTTCTAGGTTGAGAAGGCGAGTGGAATGGCAAGATTATGTGGTGAGTTTTCTGGTTTTAAAGTGATACTAAGGTGTGGCTATTGCTCACAACAGAGTGTGTGCTGATTAGATTAGGCCTCATGTTTAAAACACCTTTGGCTACTAGTCTGGGGCAATTTCTAGGCTGAGAAGGTGAGTAGAACAGTCAGATTCTGCAAAGGTGTTTTCTGGTTTGGGATTAAGACTAGAGTTTGGCCCTTGCTAGCAAGATGGTGTGAACAGATTGAATTCAGTCTCTTATTTGAAAAGGCTTTTGACTACCAGGCTGGGGATATTTCTAGGTTGAGGACACGAGTGGAATGGCCAGATTCTGCAAAGGTGTGTTTTCTGGTTTGGGACTGAGACTAGGGTGTGGCTCTTGCTTGAAACAAGTTGTGAGCTGATTGGATTTGACCTAGTTATTTAGAAAGGCTTTTCACTACTGCTCTGGGGCCATTTCTAGGCTGAGAAAGTGAGCAGAACAGCCAGATTCTCCAAAGGTGTGTTCTCTGCTTTGGGATTGAGACTAGGGTGTGACTCTTGCTCGCAACAGAGTGTGAAATGACTGGATTTGGACTCGTATCTTAAAAAAAGGCTTTTGGCTACCACTATGGGACCATTTCTATGCTGAGAAGGTGAGTTGAACAGCCAGATTCTGCAAAGGTGGGTTTTCTGGTTTGGAATTAAGACTAGGGTGTGGATATTGCCCGCAACAGGGTGTGAGCTGATTGGATTTGGCCTTGTATTGAAAATGTCTTTTGGCCATTGGTCTGGGGCAATTTCTAGTCCAAGAAGGCGAGTCGAACAGCTAGATTCTGCAAAGTGGTGATTTCTGGTTTGAGATTGAGACTAGTGTGTGACTTTTACTCACAACAGGGTGTTAGCTGACTGGACTTTGCCTAGTATTTAAAAAGGCTTTGGGTTAACAGTATGGGTCAACTTCCAGGTGAGAAGGTGAATGGAGAGGCCAGATTCTACTAAGGTGGTTTTTTTTTTTTTCTTTTCTCATTTGTAATTGAACCTAGGGTGTGGCTCTTGCTCGCAACAGGGTGAGAGTTGATTAGATTTGTTCTTGTATTTAAAAAAGCTTTTGGCTACCAGTCTGGGGCCATTTCTAGGCTGAGAAGACAAGTGGAATGGCCAAATTCTGCGAAGGTGTGTTTTCTGGTTTGAGACTGAGTCAAGGCTGTGGCTCTTGCTCACAACAGGATGTGAGCTGATTGGATTTGGTCTCGTATTTAAAAAGGCTTTTGGCTACCAGTCTGTGGCCATTTCTTGGTTGAGAAGGCAAGTGGAACAGCTGGATTCTGTCAAGCAGTGATATCTGGTTTGGGATTGAGACTAGGGTGTGGATTTGCTCACAAGAAGTTGTGAGCTAATTGTATTTGGCCTAGTATTTAAAAGGATATTTAGCTACCCGTCTATGTCCATTTCTAGGCTGAGAAGGTGAATGGAACTGCAAGATTCTGCAAAGGTGTGTTTTTTCCTTTGAGATTGACACTAGGGTGTGGCTCTTGTTCATAACAGGGAGTGAGCTGATTGGATTCGGATTCATATTTGAAAAAGGCTTTGGCTACCACTCTGGGGCTATTTCTTTTTTTATTTTTTTATTAATTTTAACAAACATTTACAGAGATTTGGGGTTTTCATTCATTCATTGTTGCACTATTTTCTCTGCCCTCCTCCCCAGTTCATTCTTCTT
>NW_006400099.1:424267-425093 GCF_000299155.1 Elephantulus edwardii | reverse complement strand
TAACAATATGATCATTTCCAATCCAGAGATACATGTTCCAATGCAGTTCCTATTTTCCATAAATGGTTTTGGTAAGAGGAGTATTATAAATGTGGATACATTTCCATTATTCCTCCTCCATGCCACGATATAGTGTTATTGGCATGAGTGGTTATAAATCCATTGCCATCCTTTCTATAACTTATTAATTTTTTTAATTTAAATTTGTTGTTAATTTCAGTAAAAATTTACAGAGGCTTTGTATTTCCATTCATTCATTGTTGCACATTTGTCCCCTCCTAAGGCTCCCCCCCAGAACACTACCCTCTTGGAAAAGTAAAATTTTTTCATTGTTTTACAAACCCTCCCCCAGGTCCACTCCACCAGGTAGCCATCGCTCTAGACTCTTGTCATGACAGAAATGTCTGGGGCTATTTCTAAGCCGAGAAGGCGAGTTGAATGGGAAAAGTCTGCAAATGTGAGTTTTAATCTTTGGGATTGAGACTAGGGTGTGGCTCTTGTTCGCAACAGGATGAGAAATGACTGGATTTGGCATCGTATTTAAAAAGGCTTTTGACTACCAGTCTGGGGCCATTTCTAGGCCTAGAAGGTGGTTTGAACGGCTAAATTCTGCGAAGGTGTGTTGTCTGGTTTAGGATCGAGACTAGTGTGTGGTTCTTCTTCACAACAGGGTGTGAGTGGATTGGATTTGGCCTCAAATTTAAAAAGGCTTTTTTCTACCAGTCTGGGCCCATTTGTAGGTTTAGAAGGTGATTGGAATAGCCAAATTCAGCGAAGGTGTGTTTTCATGTTTTGGATTGAGATTAGAGTGTCACTCTTGCTCACA
>NW_006400099.1:403154-424167 GCF_000299155.1 Elephantulus edwardii | reverse complement strand
GTTTTCATGTTTTGGATTGAGATTAGAGTGTCACTCTTGCTCACAAGAGGGTGTGAGCTGATGGAATTCAGCCTCGAATTTAAAAAGGCTTTTTTTCTACCAGTCTGGGGGGCATTTCTAGGCTTAGAAAGTGATTGGAATAGCCAAATTTGGCGAAGATGTGTGTCACTTTTGCTCACAACAGGGTGCGAGCTGACTGGATTTGGCCTCATATTTATAAAGGATTTTGGCTACTAGTCTGGGGCCATTTCTAACATGAAGATGAGTGGTATGGTCAGATTCTGCAAAGAAGTGCTTTCTGTTTTGTGATTGAGACTAGGGTGTGGCTCTTGCTTGCAATAGCGTATGATCTGATTGGATTCGGACTCATATTTAAAAAGGCTTTCTTTCTACCACTCGGGCCATTTCTAGGCTGAGAAGGCGAGTGGAACAGCCAGATTCTGCAAAGGTGTATTTTCTTGTTTGGGATTGAAACTAGGGTGTGGCTCTTGCTTGCAATAGCGTATGATCTGATTGGATTCGGACTCATATTTAAAAAGGCTTTCTTTCTACCACTCGGGCCATTTCTAGGCTGAGAAGGCGAGTGGAACAGCCAGATTCTGCAAAGGTGTATTTTCTTGTTTGGGATTGAAACTAGGGTGTGGCTCTTGCTTTCAACACAGTGAGCTGATTGGATTTGACCTCATATTAAAAAAGGTTTTTTATTACCAGTCTAGGGCCATATCTAGGCTGAGAAGGCAAATGGAACGGCCGGATTCTGGGAAGGTGTGTTTTCTGATTTGGGATTGAGATTAGTGTGTGGATATTGCTCACAACAGAGTGTGAGCTGATTGGATCTAGCCTTATATTTAAAAGGCTTTTGGCTACCAGTTTGGGGCCATTTCTAGGCTGAGGTGAGTGGATTGGCCAGATTCTAAGATGATGTGTTTTCTGGTTTGGAATTGAGACTAGGGTCTTGCCTGCAACAGGGTGTGAGGTGATTGGATTTGGCCTCATATTTAAAAAGGCTTTTGGGCCCTAGGGCCTGCAGCCCTCAGGCTTGGTTTTTGTGGGTTTCCCGAATAAAACAAGTTTGGAAGCAGGAGTGGCATTCACTTCCAAAAAAAGTTTCCTCTGGAAACTCCATGACTTGGAGAAAAGGTGAAAAGTTTTGTGTTTAAAACTTTTGTTCATAGGGTTGCTATGGGTCGTCTATGACTCAACAACAGCAATGAAATGGATTAAGTCTTGAGTGTTCCTTAGGACAAGATTATTTTAAATGTTCATGTCAGTAAAATGAAGAGATTATCTGAAACAAAGAAAAACAAAACAGAAATGAGGGTTTTATTAAAAATAGAAATAAGATTGAAAAAAGAAATGATCCAATTTTGTGCTTTCAGTGATTTATTCACCACAAATAACTATTCACCACAAATAACTTTTTTCCCTTTTAAAAAATATTTTATATTAGTTTCCACAAAATGCAAATTTGTATACATCATGTTTCATTTATATACATGTTTCACACATTCCTCTATTCACAATGTTTTGCATTATCATTTCTACAGATTGTATTTTCTAAAATTAATCACCATTATTCCATGCTCACAATTACCCCATCTTTTTTCAGGTCCCCACAGATATTTCCTAAGTTCTCCAACCCCTCTCTGCCCACCAAACTCTAAGACATCGAGATTTCTCCTCTCCTTGCCCTCAGCCCCCCTCCCTCATTCCTTTCCCCTTTAGACTTTTGTATATATCCTACTAGTAATCCTTCTATTTTTACAGTAATGGTCTTTGTCCTTATGAAACTGAGTTAGCCCACTCAGCATAATGCTCTCTCCCATGTTATATATAGTATTGTTCAAATTCATTGCTTTTGAATGTTACACAGTATTCCATCATGTGAATATACCAGTTTCTCAATCCATTAGTTTGTTGATGGGCATTTGGGCTGTTTCTTTCTTTCTTGTTTTCTATCTATCTATCTATCTATCTATCTATCTATCTATCTATCTATCTATCATCTATCTATCTATCTATCTATCTATCTATCTATCTATCTATCTATCTATCTATCTATCATCTATCTATCATCTATCATCTATCTATCTATCTATCATCTATATCTATCATCTATTTATCTATTTTTGCTATTGTGAATAGCATTGCTTGACATAAGTATCAGTGTACAAATCTCTATTTGTGTCTTTGTTCTATTTTCCTTGGGGTATATTCCTAGCAGTGTAATATGGAATTTCTATGTTCAGCTTTTTGAGGAAATGGCAAAGTACCTTCCAAAGTGGTTGTACCATTTTACAATCCCACAGTGTATGACAGTTCCAATCTTCCCACATCCTCTCCAACATTCATTGCCTGCTGTCCTATAAAACTTTACCACTGGGGGGGGGGATGAAAACGATGGTATCTCATTGTGGTTTTAATTTGCATCCCTCTTATTGTCAGTGATTTTGAGCATCTCTTCATATGTCTGTTGCCCTTCCAAATGTCTTCCTCTGTGTAAAGTCTTTCCATGCTTTTTGCTCATTTTACAATTGTGTCATCAGTCTTTTTTTATGGAGGCTCTAAAGGATTCTATAAACTTTTGTTATGAGACCCTTGTGAGATGGATGACATTGCCAAGTGTTGTTTTTTTTTTTCCTCCATTAAGTTTTTCTTCTCACCTTATTGGAAAAAGATTTTTATGCACACAGGGACTTAATCTCTAGGAGGTCCCATTCATCAGTGTTATCCTCTCCTAGTAGTGCATTTCTGACTGTATTTGCCAGTTTTGTTATACTACAAACTAAGCCTTCTAAGTTTTATCCTGTTTTATCTTTTATGATTTTGGGCTTTAACCCTAAGTACCTGATCCATCTTAAGTCAATTTTTGTGTATGGTTTGAGATGTGGATCTTGCGTTAGCTTTCTGCATGTAGAAGTCCAGTTTTACTAGTAAAGTTGAAGAGGTGGTTGTTTCTCCATTTGATAGACTTTGTTACTTTGTCAAACACCAGTTGAGCGTAGATAGATAGGTCAGTTTCACTTGATCTTAGCCAAAAGGCTGAGAAGCAATAGATAGGTCAATTTCTGGGTTCTCAATTCTGTTCCATTGTTCTATGTGTCTGTAATTGTACCAGTACCATGCTGTTTTGATTATTACAGCTGTGTAATAGATTTTAAGATCAAGGAGTGCTATTACTCTCACCTCATTTTTGGTTTTTAGACATGCTTTGCTTTTCAGGTCTCTTTCCTTTCCAAGTAAACTTACTATCTTTTCTATCTCTCGTTAAAATGAATTTGGTATCTGTATTGGTATTGTGTTGAACATATTTTGGTAGAACTGTGACAGGGAACATTTTCCCATTTACTTAGGTCTCTTATTGTTTCTCTCAGCAGTGTTTTGTAGTGTTCTTTACAAAGGTCTTTTGTCTCTCTCTTTAGGTTTACTCCTAAGTATCTCACAAATAACGTTTAAAAAAAACACAAATGGTGACTTTACATACGGACTTTACCAGATCGACTGCATAGTAATCAAAGTGACTACATCTGTGGAAGGAATCATTGGAGAAGTTTATTATCACCAGTTAGAACCAGGCCAGGTGCTGACTGCAGAAGAGATCATCAATTACTCACTTGCAAGTACGAATGGAAACTTAAGAAAATGAAAACAAGTCCACAAGAGTAAAAATATGGTCTTGAGTCTATTCAACTTTAATTTAAAAATCGTCTTAAAAATAAGTTTGAAGTATTAAACACCAACTATTGAAATGAGATGAGTTGTGATATGACATCAAGGATATCACCCATAAAGAGTGCAAAAAACCACTACAAGGAAAGAGGAAGGGCAAAAAACCCAAGAAAGATGTTAGGAGAGACCTTGAAAATTGCACTAGAGTCAAAACAAAGGGAAGAAATGCTGAAAGAAACATACAGACATCTAAGCCTCAAGTTGAAATACTTAAGAGATCCTATGGGCAAAAATCTTAAACGACCCAGTAGGCATCAAAGAAGATGCAATGAATACACAGAATCTCTGTACCAAAAAGAAGTGGAAACCTTGAAATATATGAGGAAGTACCTTATGATTGAGTCAATGGTAACAAAGAAGAGGTTGAAGCTGCACTAAAGACACTAGCAAAACACACGACCTCAGTAATGATGGGATACCAATTGACATTTTCCAACTAACAGATGCAGCCCTGGTCACACTCACCAGTCTAAGACAGGAAATGTGGAGGACAGTTGCCTGGCTGACTGACAGGGAAAGATCCATAATTGTTTTCATTCCCAAGAATTGTGATCTAACAGAATGTGTATATTACTAAGCAATATCATTAACATCACACGCAAGCAAATTACAGCTGAAGACCATTTAAAAATGTCTAGAAGAGTACATAGAGGAATGCTAGAAGTTTAAACTGAATTTAGAAGAGGATGTGGCTCCAGGCATATCATTCCTGATGTTAGATCAATCCTAGCTAAAACTCAATGGCAGAAGAATGGCTATTTGTGTGTTTTATTGTCTGTGCAAAGGTATTTGACTAACAAATTATAGCTAACATTGAGAAGAAAGGCAATCCCAGAAAACTTAACTGTGCTCATGTGAAACCTACAGGTAGACCAAGATGCTGTTGTGCAACAGAGCAAGGGAATACTACCTGGTTTAAAATTTTTTTAAAAAGTATGCACAGGGTTTAATCCTTTCTCTGTATCTATTCAACCTATATGCTGAGCAAATTATTTAAGAAGCTGGACTCTATGAAGAAAAATGTGGCATCACAATTGGAAGAAAGCTCATCAGTAACCTATGCTATGCAGATGACACAACTTCGCTACTTCAAAGTGAAGACTTGAAGCTTTTGCTGTAGAAGAACAGAGAAGACAGCCTTCAATATGGGTTATATCTCAACATCAAGGAAACAAACATTCTCACCACTGGAACAATAAGCAACAGCATGACAGATGGAGAAAAGTTTGAAACTGTCAAGAACTTCATCTTACTTGGATCCACAATCAACACCCCTAGTTCCAGCAGTTAGGAGATCAGTAAACATACTGCACTGTGAAAGTCTGCTGTCAGGGACCTCTCCAAATTATTGAGGAGCAATTATATCAATTTGAGAACTAAGGTAAACCTAATTCACCCCACGGTCTTTTCAGTCACTTGCTATGCATCTGAGAGCTGGACAATGAATAAGGATGACATAAAAATAGTGGATGCCTTTGAACCATGGTGTTGAAGAGTACTGAATATGCTATGGACTGCCAAAAGAACAAAAAGATATGTCTTAGAGAAAGTGCATTCAGAGTGCTCCTTTGGAGACAAAGGTGATAAAGCTTCATCTCACATACCTTAGGCATATTGCTAGGAGAAGCTGTTCCTCAGAAATGGACATCATGTTTGGAATGGTGAAAGTGGGTAAAAGAGAAAAAGGCACTCAATCATATGAATTGATACAGTTACTGAAGCAATTGGCTCAAGTGCATCAGAGATTTTGAGGATGGCACAGGATAGGACAGGGTTCAGATCTGTTGTTCACAGTGTCACTGCAGGTCACACTCAACTCAATGGCACCTAAAAACAACAATTTGGAAGAGAGAGGTCAGTTGACTAGTAGTACTTTTCCCCCAACAACAACTACAACAAGTATTATGCCCCCTCAGCTTGTACTCACAGAAAAGGAGGTACCAGTGGAAGAGACTGAGGTGGCTCACATTTAACGGACACAATATCTTTAACTCTGATGACCTTGTATACAGATGGGTCTACCCAGGAACAATAGACCACTGTGGTTGTAAGGCTAGATATGGATGAGATATTGTCAGACTCAAGGGTTGGTGAAAGTACCCAGTAGGCTGAGTTAAATGCAATTTGAATGGTAAGACTGAATGAAGAAGGACTCCAACATATAGCCACCACATATAGCTAGGCTATGTACAGAACTTTAACAACAACATTGGTTGATGAGCCACTATCCCTTGTGAGGGAAAGAGATGGGTGAAGATCAATAGGCCTGGGGTCAGCAAAAGCAAATATATCACCTACATGGACATAAATTCCATTTTCTGGGTAATGATGAAGCAGACTGACTTGAGTTCTGGCTTTACATAAACCCCAGGATGATCACGTTCAGTGGTTACACTTAAAACTGGGACATGTAAGGACACTGGGGTCTAGAGCTTACCCCTGACAAGACCTGCAACGTATGGTGGAATTGTGTTCAAGATGTGATAAACTGCATCCACACTGCTGGTGAAGCTGGCTAACCATGGAACAAGTCCTTTGTCTTGGTGGCAGGTAGATTAGGTCAGGCCCCAGCCTCTGCTTTGATACAGTCCCTGGACCACATTATGTGTATCCCAGCACAATTACTTCTCAAGAATATACAGGGTGTCCATGCAGCAACTATGTGCTGTTTATGCCCTCAAGTTATAAAAAGTGATAGAGGGACCCATTTTACCATGACTGTGGTACAACAATGGAAAAAAAGGATTGGGTATTAAATGGCACTTGCATTTAATACCCAGGCAGCAGAGAAGATTAAAAGATATAATAGTCTATTAAAGGAGAAACTGAAGGCAATGAGTCCATCCCTCACCTTGAAGGGGTAGGTGAGATGGAGGAACCTTGCTGTGAGGTTGCAAAAGGAACAAGGAAAATATCTTGGATGGATATCAAAGCCCATCAATCTATCTTATAGTCAAGAAAGGTGTGGATAAACATTAGAGAGCATTAGAGGGGTCAGTGTTACTCTTTTCCTCTCCTACATCTCTGGTCCCTGAAGAGACATACCAGTGAACATGGCCAGATATCTTAGAAAAGTCTAATGCACATGGACATGTTTGTTTATCCACTGGGGTACAAAGACAACACATAGCTTGTCAATAGCCCTTTCCTTTTCTACATGGCCCTCTGTCTTACAACTGACCTTAAAGAAGATGGACAAAGGGTTTCTTTTAAGAGGAGCCTATGTGATTGCCACTAAGTCAGTGCTCAAGGTTTATGTAAGCATATACGTGCCACAGGTATATAAATGAGAACTAGTATGGGATCATAGACCAGGTTGCAACCTACTACCTGACACTGTTCTCAGTCAGGACCAGACTGCTGAATGCATTCTTTCATATGGTAGAGATTTTCTAGTAATGATTTCAGTATCTCTGCTTTCCTCCAGACCACTGTTGCTGTTATGTGCCATCAAGTCACCTGCAACTCGTAGCAACCCTATGTACAATAGCTCTGAAGCCTGCCCTATCCTGAACCAGTCTCAATGAATCTAACTCACCTACTCCCATTACCCCAGTGTCAATCCATCTCAACTGAGGTCTTCCTCTCCTGCCCTGTTCTTCCACCCTTCCAAGCATGTTCTTCTTCAATGACTGGTCCCTCCTGGTCAAGTGCCCAAAGTATGTGAGACAGAGCTTCAAAACCCTTGACTCAAAGAGAAACTTGATTTCATTCTCCCCAAGACAGACCTCTTTGTTCTCTTGGCAGTCCACAGTATGTTTGATATTCTTCTCCAGCACAACTCAAAGACACTGATTCTTCTTCTGTCATCCTTAGTCATTGTCCAGCTCTCTGATGTAAGACCAGGGCTGGATTAGGTGCACCTTAGTCTCTAGACTGACATCGTTACTTCTCAGTACTTTGGAGAGGTCCCTGACAGCAGATTTTCCTCAATGCAAGTTATATTTTGATTTCCAGACCAGGATAGTAACCTCCAATACAACCATGTCTTGGGCACATACATATTCTTGAATCCTCCAGGTTTGCATTGATTAGTCTGTGCCAAACTGCCCATGGAAGTGAATGGTGGTCAGCTTTGGCATATACATCTGAGCACATATGCCAACTGGACCTAGTTGTCTTCTCAAGATCCTCTGCAATTGAAAGAGGCTCTGATTTGGAATATATCGAATAAACTAGCAGAAAGAGATTGGGGTAAATGACACCCCTACATAGGTTCTTCTATCTGGAATGGGAGAGAGTTGTTTTATGGAGAACATATAGAACTAAGTATTCCTGCTCCAAGATGTATAGATACTGGAAGTATACTGGAAATACCTCTGTTGATGTAATTCCTCTCAGTTGTTTGTGGCAGAAACTGGTATCCCTATCTAACCCACAAATTTGTCTGGAAGATGTACTTTGGAGCAACTGTATATTCCAGAAGATTACTGTTGACCTTGCCCCAACTGCCACAAAGTTGGAATACTGTGTATCACTGATGGCACGGAGAAAAGCAGACAGCATGGTGGTTTTATCCCAAGTCTACATTTGTTCCAGGAACAGGTCCCAGCAAAGCAAAATTATAAGTAACTGCCATCCCTGAGCATTTTGGAAGAGTACTAAATCAAACAGTTAAAGCTTTAACTCTGTTAAGGATCAGACCACTCAAATGAGGAAAGCAATGTTGTAGAATAAGATGGTCTTAGACCTGGTGATTACTGTCCAAGGGGGAATGTGCATTATAACTCATACTGACTGTTGTACATTCATCCCTAATTAGCAATATAATGTAACCCAAATTTTGCATGAAATCGATGGTTCTTGTTGATTGCCACCGAGTTGAGCACAATGCACAAGTTCACAGAGTTTCTAGAGGTATGTGGTGTAGGAAGTGGATGTCACTCCTGCTTCCAAAACTGTTTTACAATAGGAGCTCCACCAAGCACTGTCCACATTGGGAAACCATTCTGGTATTTGATACCCCAATGGCACAAGGTTCAGCATCACAGCAAACCCAGGTTACTTCATATAGCACATTGACAAAGAATGATGTACAAAGTGGAAGAGTGTTCCTCCAGATATAACAGCACTAGTCTCATTTGGCAATAGTTAAGTGTTGTCAAGTCAAATATGACTCAGAGTAAGTTTTGCACAAAAGATCTGAATTCTGTTCTATAACAAACATAAATTCTATACATTTATAGAGTTGAGAGAGTTGGAGAAGTACAAAATATTCAAGCTCTTGCTCATGAGCTCCCACAGGAATGATGGTATCTTCACAGGATTAGCAGTGGACTCTGACTAGCTTAGCCATAATAACTACTGTTCTAGTATGTGGGTGTTGTTTAATGTATTATTGCTGTAGGTTGTGGGCCAAGGTGCTGCTTTATGGGCCCGAGTTCCTGAAAACTCTGTTGTCATGGAGGGATGGAATGTAGAGTGATGTGCTATATATACCCAAGAGTCAGCTTTTAGCCAAACGACTGCCATGTTTGAGCAAGCACAATACTGTGTTGATGAATCATTGTTAGGCAAAGCTAAGCACAACTAAGCAGGCACATCCTATACCCACAGGTGCACATTGTGTTAAGGTTAGTTATCACCACACAAGAGAGGCAGGATATCACTTTTGTTCTCAGCATTATGAAAACTTTGTGGAAAATCACCATGTGGATTGCCTCTTCTCCATAGTTTGTGAACACCAGCATAAAGTAATATCTAAAATTTCCTCAGCTCCTTGAGCTTTTTTCCCAACTGGCCACTGAATCTGTCTTTAGTTGATCACCTTGGATGTAACACATTGCTTAACATGGATGCATCTAGAAGACATTGTGTTGAGTCAAAGAAGTCAGTCGGAAAAAGACAAATGTGGTTTGAGGTCACCTGTACAAAAAGCTAAAGACAAGTAAATACACAGAAAGAACCAATGTTAGATGGCTAGCAACAACTCAGTTGGAAAGAAGCACAACCGGAATCAGTGGACGAATACCCAGTTCCACCCTACTTTAGGGGAAGTCAGCCTATCAGAATGCTCAGTTGACCTTTGTTGGTTCTCATTTTTTTTCTATCCCCAATATCAATTAGAGACCTCAGGCAGGAGTCAGAAGAGAAAATACTGACCAGAATATGCTACTGTGAGGCTATTTTCTCAGTCTCAGCAGTCCAGTACCTCATGGTAAAGGATTACAGAGGTAGTCAGAGATGCAAGGTCTGGACTGAGAGTTCAGCATTCTTTAGGGAGTAAAGGCAGACAAGCATGGAAGTCAATAAATGAGAACAAGGGATAGGTTGGACCCTGGATAGGTCCACCCAGTGGCTTTCCAGAAAAATATTGTCTGCCTTTATCTTAGTTTCTAGGAAGGATTGCATCCACTCTCAAAACAATGTTGTTGTTGTTGTTATGTGCCACCGAGATGCCTGTGACTCATAGTGACTCTGTGTACAACAGCCTCAAACCCTGCTCTATTCTGTGCCAATCTTATTGTCTCTGACACATCTTCTTCCATTACCTCAGTCATCTCGAGAGTCTTCCTGTCTTGTGCTGTCCCTCCAACCTCTCAAGCATGACATTCCTCTCCGAGGACTGGTCCTGCTTTGTAACATGTCCAAAGTATATCAAACAAAGCTTCAGAATCCTTGCCTCCAAGGAGCAACCTCGTTTCACCCTCTCTAGGACAAACTTGTTTGTTCTCCTAGCAGTCCATGGTATAGTCAATACTCTTTTCCAGCACCATAACTAAAAGGCATCAATTCTCCTTCTATCATCCCTAATTGTCCAGCTTTCCAGTGCATAGCAAGTAATTGCAAAGACCATGGCCCGGATCAGGTGCACCTTAGTATCCAGACTGACAGTGTTGTTCTTCAGTACTTTGGAAAGGTCTCTGACAGCAGACTTTCCCAATGTAATTAGTCTTTTTATTTCCTGGCCACTGCTGATTGTAGAGCCAAGTAAACTAAAGCCATTAAAATAAAAATCTCTTCACCATCTATCATGCTGCTGCCAATCGGCCCAGTGGTGAGAATCTTTGCTTTCCTGATGTTGAGCTTCAATCCATTTTGAAGGATGCAGTCCTTGACCTGCAGCAAGAACTTTAGGTCCTCCTCAGTTTCAGCAAGCAGGGTTGTGTGATGCATAATACAGATTGTTGATTAGTCTATCTCCAATCCTGATGCCACATTCCTCCTCATAGAGCCCAGCCTCCTGGACAATCTGTTCTACATTTAGATTGAAAAGGTATGGAGATAGGACACATCCCTGGCGTACACCTTTCCAAATTTTCCCAGTGTTTCCTTGTTCTGTTCTGACGACTGCCTCCTGGTCTGCATATGGGCATCACATAAGCACAATCAAGTGTTCTTGGATTCCCATTCTTCTCAGTCAGCCACAGTTTGTTGTGATCCATACACAAAGTCAATGAAACACAGCTAGACACTCCTCTGGTACTCTCTGCTTTCAGCCAAGATCCCTCTAACATTAGCTGTAATATCCCTAGTACCATGGCCTCTTCTAAAACCAGACTGCACTTCAGGCAGTTCTTTGTTGATGTGCTGTTCCAGTCATTTTTGGATAATTTTCAGCACATTCTTGCTTGGGTGTGATATTAACGATATTGTTCAATAATTTGCACATTCTGCTGGGTCACCTTTCTTTGAAATGGGAACAAATATAGCTCTCTTCCAGTCAGTTGACCAAGTGGTTGTCTTCCAGATTTCTTGGCACAACTTGGTGAGCACATCCAGGTCAGAATCTGTTCGTTGAAATATGTCAATTGGTATGCCATCAATTCCTGGAGCATTGATTTTCCCCCCCAATCCTTTCAGAGCAGCTTGAACGTCTTCCTTCATCACCACAGGCTCTTGCTCATACATTGTTTCATGAAATTCTTCTGTGCACATCAATTCCTTTTGGTACAATGACTCTTTTTTTTTATGTTTCCTGGATCATTTAATAATCTGTCCAAAGCATCCTTAAGTATTGCAACTTGAGGCTTGAATTTGTTCTTCAGTTCCTTCAGCTTAAGAAATGCTGAGCGAGTTTGGCCCCTTTGATTTTCTGAATCCAGCTCATTGCACATTTCATTGTAATACTCTACTTTGTCTTGCCGCACTGTCCTTTGGAATCTTTTTTTCAACTCCTTAATATCTTGATTTCTTCCCTTTGCTTTGGCTTCTTGGTGCTCTAGTATAATATTGAGAGTTTCTTCTGACATCCATCTTGGTCTTTTCTTTCTTCTTTGTAATGACCTTTTGCATTTTTCCTGGATGATATTCCTCCCACAACTCATCTGGTCTTCGCTAATGGATCCAATGCCTCAAACCTGTCCCTGAGATGGTTTTGAAATTCAGGCGGGATGGCAAACTCTTTGTACAATAGAACACACTTAGAGTATACTAACAGATATGACACCCGAAGTTGAGCACTCACATTTGGAAACACAAATGAGGCTGAAGAGTTGAAAGTAGACACTAATGATTGGAACATGGAATGTGAGAAGCATGAATGAAGGATAACTGGACATTGTTAAGAAAGAAATATAATGCATAAATATTGACATTCTCAGTATTGGCGAAATGGGATGGATTGGCATGGCACATTTTGAATCAGACAATCATATGCTCTACTGCACTGAAAATGAAAAGATGAGGGAAAACGGAGTTGCATTTATAGTTTAAAAGGTCACTTTTAGACCATCTTGAAATACAGTGTTGTGTGTGACAAGATAATATCCATACACAAAGAAGACCAATTAATACCACTACCATTCAAATATATGCACCAATGCACCAATAACAAGAGTCAAAGAGAAGGAAATAGATTATCAAATTTTGCAGTCAGAAATTAATCACACATGCAACCAAGATGCATTAATAATAATGGATGAATAGAATGCAAAAGTTGGAAACAAAAAAAAAGTTGGGAACAGAGAAGGATCAGTAGTTGGAAAACATGGACATGGTGATAGAAACAAGGCTGGAGACAGAATTTTGTACAATTATTCATTGGTTATGTTTCTTACCTCTTAAAAGAAACATAAGTGGCAACTAAAAACATGGATTGCACCTGAAAATATGCATAGGAATCAAATGGATTACATTTGTGGGGAAAATCCATTCATTGGAGAAGCTTAGTATCAGCTGTGAAACCTAGGCCAGGTACTGATTGTGGAACAGATCATCAACTACTCATATTCAAGTTCAAACTAAAACTAAAGAAAGTTAAATCAAATACTCAGGAACCAAAATTTGATCTTGAGTCTATATCACCTGAATTTCAAAACCATCTCAGGAACAGCTTTGAGGCCTTGAGCACTAATGAACAAATACCAGATGAGCTGTGGGAGGATATAAAAAAATATCACCCATGAAGAATGCAAAAGGTCATTACAAAGAGAAAAGAGGAAGATAAGACCAAAGTGCATGTCGGAAGAGAATCTGAATATTGCACTAGAATGCAGAGAAGCCAAAGCAAAGGGAAGAAAATGGGAATTTAAGGAGCTGAACAGAAGATTTCAAAAGGCAGCTTAGGAAGACAAAGCAAAATATTATCATGAAATGTGCAAAGAGCTGGGCTCCGAAAATCAAAAGGGATGAACTCACTAGACATTTTTTATGGTTTATCTTTTTTTCTTCCTATTTTTTTTATTTTATGCTGGTTTACCTACAAAGTTCATATACATTATTTTTCACACCAGATCTTTTTACCTTTCCTTAAGCTGAAGGAACAAATTCAAGCCTCAAGTTACAATACTTAAGGATGCTATGGAAAGAATATTGAATGATTCAGAAAGTATTAAAAGACGGAAGGAGTATACAGATTTACTGTATCAAAAAAATTTAGCTAACATAGAATTTCATGAAACAAAATATGATCAAGAGGTAATGGTGATGAAGATGGAAATTCAAGCTGCTCTGAAGGAATTGGCAAAAAACATGGCCCCAGTAATTGATGGAATATTAATTAACATATTTCAACAAACAGATACTGCCCTGGAGATGCTCTCTAGGTTATGCCAAGAAATCTGGAGGACAAATAAATACCTGGCCAACTGACTGGAAGAGATCCATATATATTCCTGTTCCCAAAAAAGGTGATCTGACAGAGTGTGGAAATTATCAAATATCACTAGTATCAAACAATACCACTAATATCGCTAAATGCATAAATAAGGAATAGGGCCATGAAAATGATGAGTTTTAGATTATTGACTTGAAGAGCTCATGGCAGGGGATGGAGGAGAGTAATTTCTAGGTTGAATAGAAGTAATGGCTATGAAGAATAATTTTATTGAGAAAGGTAGACAAGCAGAGCCTACTGAGTCAAACCCACATTCACATTTGGCTGATTTTCCACATAGTTGTTGAGTCAGGGGAGCAAAAACGCAGTAATTACTGGGAGTGTAGCAGTGAAAATTAATAATCAATGTAAGAATGATTTTTATTACTTTTTTCAGGTTGAAGGCTCAAACTTGCTGACTGGAAGTCAGTTGTACTGATTAATATGAAAAGAGTAAGGTCTTCTTTAATAAAATGATAAGTAAAAAGTCAGATTACATCAATGAAGTGTCAATATTAGGCTTCTGCTTCAAAGGCAGAGTGATGATTATATGTAAAGTGAAATTTAAATTGTCAAATGATGCATACATTAGTAAAGCTGAGCCGATAATTACATGTAGGGCATGAAATCCTGTGGTTATATGTTAAACCGTAAACATATCTGAAATTATGGATGTCTCATAATATTCAGATGGTTAAAGGAGTGTAAATTATTCCCACCCTCCCCATAGGATCATAATAAGTAGCACTTGGATCATGTGGTTTCGGTTTTCTTCCATAAAGCTATGGTGGGATTAAGGCTCGAGGCAAGGAGATGGCTGTGTTAAGTGGAAATTCTAGGGGGTTAAATGGGATTTATACAAGCAAAATCCTGTTGAAGATTATACAAAAATGACTGGAACATTGACAGAGAACTGCCAGAAAAGCAAGCCGGGCTTAGAAGAGATTGTCACCAATGTCAGATGGAACTTGTCTGAAAGCAAAGAGTACCATGGGAGTGTCTATCTGTATTTAATTGACAATGCAAAGGTATTTGGCTGTGTGGATCACAACAAATTGTGGCTAACCTTGAGAAAAATGGGAACCTAGAACACTTAGTTGTGCTCATGTGAAACCTATACTTGGACCAGAAGGCAGCTGTCAGAACAGAGTAAGGAAACACGGCACGGTTTAAAATCAGGAAAGGATAAATGTCTAGTGCAGACCCGGAGACAGTCCTCCATCTATGTCCTAAGTCCCATTGCTCTAGAGAGTCTGTTTTGCCTCGGATCCATGCGACTTTCCCTCCTCTATCTAGATCATTGCCGTTAACTAAAAAATGCCCTGGGTCTGCACTAGACATGTATCCAGAAGAGCTGGAAGCCAGGCAGAGAAAACATGCGCAGATGCGTGTGGACAGATAGTTCTGTGAGGGGAACACAGCTTTCTTCCCTCATTACCTGTAACTTCTCACCCAGAAGAAAGGCGTGAGCTGATGCTGGGGTTGAGTGGATGGACCAGAAGAATAGAAGACAATTTCTAGGCCACACAAGGACTGGTTGGATTGGATTGGTCACAATGTCCCTGCCATCAATTCGTGTTGTAACCAACACAAATTAAAGCAATGTATGGATAACATGTGAGGGAGAAGGGGTTTCCCAAGGAATATCTGAATTGAGGTACATCCAGATGAAGGGATGAGGGTGGAAGGCAACTCAATAAGCTGTGGTCCCCAGGCCTTGTGGTTTCACCTATTCACTCACTGACTTTGATCCACTTACCTCTCATATACAAAACGCAGATCACAACACCTGTCTCCGTGTATTTCTGTGAGAATTGAATGAGATAATAAAGACTGTTTTAAATTAAAAAAAAATCAGGAAAGGAGTGCGTCAAGGATGTATTTTTCTCCATACATTTTCAATCTGTATGCAGAGCAGAGCATTCAGGAGGCTTTACTTGATGTGGAAGAATGTGGCATCAGGATTGGAGGAGGAAGACTCATTAATGACCTGCTACACAGATGACATGACCTTGTTTGCCAAGACTGAGGAGGACCTGAAGCATTTGCTGCAGGTCAAGAACTGTAGTCTTCAATACAGGTTAAAGTTCAACGTTAAGAAGACAAAGATTCTCACCACTGGGCCAACTGATAGCACTGTGACAGATGGATAAGAGATTGAGAATGTTAACAGTTTCCGCTTGCTGGGCTCCATAGTCAATGCTCTTGACACCAACAGTCAGGAAATCAAAAGACAAATTGTATTAGGGAAATCAGCTGTCAGGAATCTCTCCAGAGTAATGCAGAGCAAGGATGTCAGTCTAGAAACTGAGGTGTGCATGATTCATGCTATGGTCTTTGCAATTACTTGCTCTACATTAGAGAGCTGGAGAATGACAGAGGATGACAGAAGAATCAATGCCTTTAAGTTGTGGTGCTAGAGAAGAGTATTGAACATACCATGGACCAACAAGAGTCTGTCTTGGAGAGTGTTAAACCAAGCTGCTCCTTTGAGGCTATGATTCTGAAGCTCTAACTCACATACTTTGAGTGCATGGAGGACACAACGCTTGGAAGGGTGGAGGGACAGAGCAGGAGGGGAAGACCTCAGATGAGACTGACATACTAACTGGGGTAATGGGGGGCAGGTGTGTTGAAGACACTGGCTCAGGGTAGGGCAGAGTTTTGAGTTTTTGTATATAGGGTTGCTATGAGTTACAGGTGACCTGATGGCACATAACAACAATAGAGTCAACACAAATCTTAGAGCAGTAGTCCTCTCGCAGTCTCATTTTTCTTGTCTCTAAAATGAGGACATATAGTATTGGTAGAAAGATTTTATTCATTTCTTATTCAGCAGTCCAATTATGCTTGCTGCTTGCTGTACAGGAAAATCTGGTAGCCCAGATGGTTAAGAATTGCACTGCCACCCAAAGATAAGCATCTTGAACCCACCTCAGAAGATGGGCAATCTCTTCCATGCAACTTACAGTCTCTGAAAACCTGCCAGAGGGTCAGCTATGAATGGGTTCTGACTTAGCAGCAATGAGAAGTATGCCTTTTACAAATGCTAACTCCTTTTTAGCTATCCAGTGGGGTAAGAATAATCATTATCTCCCTTTTAGAAGTGGGATACTTAGGCTTGGAGGAGTTAATGAGTTCAACCAATGTGATAGCAAATGACAGAGCTAAGATTTAAATACAGACTATATGGGTTTTTAAGATACACACTATTATTAGCCATTACCCTACCCGGCCTCTCATATTTGATAAAATATGGGAAAGTAGTTAGCCCAATGCCTAACACGTTTTTGTAGTAGTTGTTAGGTCTGTCCTTTCAAGTTGAGCACAACTCATCACGAACCTGAAACCTGCCCTATCCTGTGCCATCTTCGTCATCTCCAACATTAATAGAGCCCATTGTTGAAGTCACATTATCAGTCCATCTCATTGGGCATCTCTCCATCGCTGACCCTCCTTCTTTTCAAGCATGTCGTCCCTTTCTAGGGAATAGCTTCACCTAGCTACATTCCAAAGTATGAAAAACAAAGCTTTGTTATCCTTGTCTACAAGGAGCACTCTGGCCACTCCGCTTTTGGGACATATCAATGTGTTCTTTCGGCAGTCGATGGGATATTATAAGAACTTGATGATCCTCCTCTTAGCCATAAAAATTTCACTACAGACGGGGCAGGAAGCACGTGTTATGGGACAGCACTGCCTGCTCTGATCCCAGTTATTTTGGAGAAAAACTGCTCTTTAGCTTGACCACCTGGGACCCCTTAACTCAGATACTTTGGGGAACAAACTGCTGTCACACCTGACCACACAGGATCCCTAACTCAGCCAACAGGGAGGTCCTGGGCCCCTCGATGGAGGTGAGAAGCCACTTCCAGAAGGGAACAACAGACTTCCTCTGTGCTTACTCAGGTACTTTGGGGAACAAACTGCCGTCAGACCTGACTACACAGGATTCCTAATTCAGGCAACAAGGAGGTCCTGGGCCCCTTGATGGAGGTGACAAGCCACTTCCAGAAGGGAACAACAGGCTTCTTCTGTGATCACTCAGGTACTTTGGTGAACAAACTGCTGTCAGACCTGACCATACAGGATCCCTAACTCAGGCAACAGGGAGGTCTTGGGCCCCTCGATGGAGGTGAGAAGCCACTTCCAGAAGGGAAAAACAGGCTTCCTCCATGCTCACTCAGGTACTTTGGGGAACAAACGGGTGCAAGGCAAGAAAGAAACACAAATATATAGGTGCTTCACAGAACACTGTTGTACCCTGGATAATTTTATAGTTACTAAGACTTCCATAATGTCAAGACAGCAGCAATCCACATCAGCCATCATGGAAAAAAAAAACCCCAAACCACAAAAGAACCCCTCTACTAAAAAAGCAGACCCAAATGAATACCACAGATAGAGATAACCTGAAGAAATTTGCTAATGTAGAGTTATTTAATCAGCTACAGAAAAAGATACAAATGTGGGAAGAAACAATGGAAGTCAAAGAGAACAAATAATTCAGAGAAAATAATCCAGAAGTAATATATAGATGAGGAGAAACTTGAACATATATTGATGAAAATACAAAAGAGAAAAGAAAAAAAAATGATAGAACAAAGAGGTACACGAAATAAAAAAAAAATCAACACAAGAGAGAGAGGGTACAGCCCATCCAGTACTGGAATTAATGGAAAAGCATGAAAATGCAATCCAGAATATTAAGACTGAAATGGCAGAAGTATCCAACACACTGGGAGGACAAAACAGTAGAACTGAAGAGATGGAACAGAGAGTCAGTGAGCTGGAAAACAAAATCCTCACTAGGAACCTACCTGAAGAAAAAACACAGATGAGATGTAATGAAAATGACGAAAACATTAGAATTATGTGGGATGACATCAAATGGAATAATAAATGTATGACTGGAAGTCCAGAACACGGAAGGAACAGAGAAATCACTGAGAAGATTGTGGAAGAAATACTAGGAAAAAAACTTTTCAGGTATTTTGAAGAATGGGGAAATCCACATCCAAGAAGCACATAGAACACTAAATAGACTAGATCCAAAAAGAAAAACACCAAGACATATCATAGTAAAATTCTCCAATTTAAAAGATAAGGATGTAATTCTAAAAGCACCACAAGAAAAGCAAAGAGTTACCTAAAAGGGGAAACAATTAGCTGAAGTTCTGATTTGTCAGCAGAAACTATGCGAGCTAGAAGGCAATGGGATGTCATATACAGAGAGTTGAAAGATAACAATTGCCAGCCAAGGATCCTATATTCAGCAAGGCTCTCTATCAAATTTGAAAGGGAAATTGGGTTCTTTGCAGACAAAAGGGGCCTTAAGAAATTTGTGAAAACAAGACCAAAACTACAAGAAATTTTAAGTGAAGTCCTACACACAGAGACACCAAAGGAAAGTGAATGGACCACAGTAACCAGAAACAACAGAAACAAGCAAAAGGGCAGAAGTAAAACTTGGCCTGACAATAGTCACACTTAATGTGAATGGACTAAATGCACCAAATAAGAGAAAAAGAGTAGCAGAATGGATAAAAAAAAAAAGCCCATCAATACATTGCCTACAAGAGACACATCTAAAAAAGGAAGACAAAGACAGACTCCAAATCAAGGGCTGGAAAAGAAAAATTACCAAGCAAATGGCCAACCTAAAAAAAGCAGGAGTGGCAATACTAATCTCTGATAAAGTAGATTTCAGCATGAAAAACATCATCGAAGATAAGGAAGGGCATTACATACTGATTAAAGGCATAATAGCTCAAGGAAACATAACCTTGGTTAACATTTATCCACCAAATGACAGACATGCAAAATATATAAAACAACAGTGAACAGAACTGAAGAGAGAAATAGACAGCATCACAATAGTGGTAGGAGATTTCAATATACCACTATAACCAAAGGATAGGTCAACTCAAAAGAAACTCAAAGATGCAGAATATCTAAACTATACAATCAGAGAACTCGACCTTGTGGATGTATTCAGAGAACTGCACCCAAATAAAACTCAATTCACTTTCTTCTCAAGTTCACATGATACATTCTCCAGAACTGATCATAAATTAGGTTACAAAGTAAGCCTCAACAAATCAAAAAACATTGAAATAATACAAAGTATTTACTCAGACCTTACTGCTATAAAATTAGAAATTAACCACTGAAGACTAAAGTTTACAAAACCACCCATGTGGAAACTAAAAAACTCTCTGCTAGAATATGATTGGGTTATAAAAGAATGAAATAAAAAAGTTCCTTGAAGCAAATGATAATGAAGATACAACTTAACAAAACCTCTGGGACACAGTTAAGGCAGTCCTCAGAGGGGAGTCCATAGCAATAAGCACACACATAAAAAAGGAAGAAAGAAGAATTATCAATGATCTAACTCAACACCTTCAGTAAACAGAAAAAGATCAACAATCTAATCCTACAGTCTCTAGAAGAAAAGAAATTATAAGGCCAAGAGCTGAAATCAATAAGATAGACAACAGAAAAAGAGTTGAAACCATCAATAAGACCAGCAGTTGATTTTTCGAAAGGCTTAATATAATTAACAAACGAATGGCAAATTTAACAAAAGAGAGAAAAGACACAGATAACTCAATGAAGAAATGACAGAGGTGACATCACAACAGAACCAGAGGAAATTAAAATAATATCAGACTACTATGAAAAGCTGTACTCTGATAAATGGACAAATTCCTTGAAATGCATCCTTTGCCCAGATTGACAAGGACAGATATAGAACACTTCAAAAGACCCATCACAAGAGAAGAAATTGAAAAGGTCATAAAAAGACTTCCCCATAAGAAAAGTCCTAGACTAGATGGCTTTACAGCTGAATTCTACCAAGCATTCAGAGAGGATTTAGCACCCATTCTACCTGATTTTTTTCCAAAAATGGAAAAAGAAGGAACACTTCCAGAGTCACTCTATGGAGCAAGCATAACCGTAATACCAAAACCAGGCAAAGATGTTTCCAAGAAACAAAACTACAGACCAATATCTCTGATGAATACAGACAGAAAAATCCTTAACGAAATCCTAGCTAATATAATCCAAAAGGCAGTTCGAAATTACAAAGCAAAATACTACAATGAAATGTGCGAGGAGCTAGAGTCAGAAAATCAAAAGGGCCGAACCCGCTCAGCATTACTTAAGCTCAAGGAACGGAAGAACAAATTCAAACCTAGAGTTGCTATAATCAAGGATGTTTTGGGCAGAATATTAAATGAT
>NW_006400099.1:391025-401747 GCF_000299155.1 Elephantulus edwardii | reverse complement strand
ACCCTCTATGAGATGGATTGATTCGGTGACTGGGGTAATCGGGATGGGTGTGTCAGAGGCAGTGCGGTTGGCGCAGGATAGAGCAGGGTTTACGGTCACTATGAGTCGCAAACGACTCGATGGCACATAACAACAACAATATAATCCAAAAGCACATAAAAAAAATAATTCACCATGACCAAGTCGGACTCATAACAGGTATGCAGGGATGGTTCAACATAAGAAAAACAATCAATGTAATTCACTATATTAACAAAGTAAATAAGAGGAACCATAAGATCTTAGCAATTGATGCAGAAAAGGCATTTGACAAAATTCAAGACACTCGGCAACATTAGAATAGAAAGGAATTTCCTCAACATAGTGCAAAACAAAGACCCAATATCATTCTCAATGGAGAAAGACTAAAAACATTTCCCTTGCAAACAGGGACCACACAACAATACTCCCTGTCACCACTTCTTTTCAATATAGTATTGGAAGGGCTTGCTAGGGCAATACGACAAGAAAAGGAAATAAAATCCATCCAGACTAGCAAAGAAATGGTTAAATTGTCGCTATATACAGATGATATGATAGTGTAAACAGAAAACCTGAAACACTCAACAAAAAAAATCTGTTAGAGTTAAAAGGCCAATTTAGTAGAGTGACAGGATAAAAGATCAATATACAAAAATCAATAGGATTCCTCTACAGTAACAAAGAGAACTCAGAGAAGGAAATAAAGAAAGCAATGTCATCTGCTGAAGATTATCCAAAACCCACTAGAACAGCATATCAGCAGAGAACTGTCGAAATCGAGGCTGGGTTTAGAAGGGTTCGTGGAACTAGGGATATTGTAGCTAATGTTAGATGGATCTTAGCTGAAAGAAGGGAATACCAGAGGAATGTTTACCTGTGTTTCATTGATTATGCAAAGTGTTTGACTGTGTGGATCATAATAAACTGTGGCTGACTCTCAGAAGAATGGGAATCCCAGAACACTTGATCATGTTAATGTGAAACCTATACTTGGACCAAGAGGCAGTCGTCAGAACAAAGCAAGGAAACAGTGCATGGTTCAAAATTGGGAAGGGTGTATGCCAGGATGTGTTCTATCTCCATACCTTTTCAACCTATATTCAGAAGAGATTATCCGGGAGGCTGGGTTCTATGAGAAGAAATGTGACATCAGGATTGGTGGAATATCCATCAACAATCTGTGTTATGTAGATGACACAACCCTGCTTGCTGAAACTGAGGAGGACCTGAAGCACTTGCTGCAGAGTCAAGGAGTGCAGCCTTCAATATGGATTGAGGTTCAATATCAAGAAGACAAAGGTTCTGACCACTGGACCAATTGGCAACATCAGGATGGATGGTGAAAAGATTGAGAATGTTCACAGCTTTAATTTGCTCGGCTCCACAGTCCACACTCTTGGCACCAGCAGCCAGGAAATTAAAAGAAGTATTGTGATGGTAAAGTCTGCTGTTAGGGAACTCTCCAAAGTACTAAGGAGCAATGGTGTCACTCTGGAGACTAAGGTGTGTATAGGCCACGGTCTTTGCAATCACTTGTTATGCGTGAGAGAGTTTGATAATGACTAGGGAATATAGAAGAAAAAATGATGCCTTTGACCTGTGGTGCTGGAGACAAGTATTGAGTGTACCATGGACTGCTAAGAAGACAAACAGATTCATCCTGGAGAGGGTTAAATCAGGCTGCTCCTTGGAGGCAAGGATTCTGAGGCTTAATTTGACATACTTTGGATATGTTGCAAGGAGGGACCAGTCCTTGGAGAGGGACATCATGCTTGGGAGGATGGAGGGACAGTGCAGGAGCGGAAGACCCTCTATGAGGTGGACTGATTCAGTGACTGGGGTAATCGAGGTGGGTGTGTCAGAGACAGTGAGATTTCCACACGACAGAGCAGGGTTTAGGGCTGTTGTACATAGGGTCGCTATGAGTTGCAAGTGACTCGACGGCACATAATAATAACAAAGGAGCTCTGGTGGCCTAGTGGCAGGAAGCTGCACTGCAATTCCTGAGGTGCACAGTTCAAGTCCACCAGATGCTCTGGCTGGAGAAGGAGGGACAATCTCCTCCTGTACCAGTCAGATCTGATTTGACGGTACACACACACACACACACACACACACACACACACACACAAATAATAATAAAATTTTTAAAGAAAAAAATTATAACAATAACAATACCATTTACAATAGCCAATCTCAAACTGAGATACTTTGGACTGAACATAACTAGAGATAGAAGACACCTATACAAAGAAAACTATCAAGGATTTCTGAGAGACATAATAAAAGACCTAAAGAACTGGAAAAATGTGCCTTGTTCATGGATAGGAAGACTCAATATGGTGAAAATGACAATCCTACCAAAAGCTATCTACATGTTCACTATTATCCCAATGCAGGTACCAAATTCATTTTTTCAAAGAGATTGAGAGGGAAATGATAAAATTTATTTGGAGAGACAAGAGACTCTGAATAAGCAAAACACTTCTGAGAAACAAAAATGAGGTTGGTGGCATAGCACTCCCTGACCTCACAACTTACTATGTAGCCCAAACAGCATGGTACTGATACAATGACAAGCACATCGACCAATGGAACAGAATTGAGAGCCCAGAAATAGACCCAGCTATCTATGGTCAACTGATATTCGACAAGGAAATAAAAGCTGTCAAATGGGGAAATGATAACCTCTTCAACAAATGGTGCTGGTAAAACTGGACTTCCACCTGCAGAAAACTGAAACGGGATCCACATCTCACACCATACAAAAAAATCAACTCAAGATAGATTAGAGACCTGGGAATAAAGCTCAAAACCATAATGTTCTTATGAAACAAACTGGGCCCATCAACAAACGAATGGATAGAGAAGCTCTGGTATAGTCACACAATGGAATACTATGTTGCATTGGAAAACAAGGAACTCGTGCAATATTATTCAAAATGAGTGACCCTGGAGGACACTATGCTGTCTCAGTCACAAAAGTACAAATACTGCCTGGTGCCACTGTTGTAAAACAGGACTGACCTTGGGGTTGGGGAGAGACTGAGAAAGATGGGTTCAATAATGTATACTGCATTGATACAGATGAGGGAGAAAACTGTTTAAAAGGGATATGTGATTAGGTATTTTTGCCATGACAGGAGTCTAGAGTGAAGGCTACATGGTGGAGTGGACCTGGTGGAGGGTTTGTGAAACAATGAAAGAATTTTTTTTTTTTTTTACTTTTCCAAGAGAGTAGTGTACTTGGGGGGAGGGTTGGGAGGGGAGAAAAGTACAACAATAAATGACTGGAAATCCAAAGTCTCTGTAAATTTTTACTGAAATTAATAATAAATTTAAATTAAAAGAAGAGGGAGGGAACATACAGACCCAATGTATAAAAAATAATTAAGTCAACTCTGAACTACTTCAGGAATTACAGTATCATCAGGAACCAACGGCAATAAAGGAAGAAATTCAAAGTACATTGAAAGCATTGCCAAAAAATAAGGTCCCAGGAGGCAACAGGAAACCATTTAACATGTACCAAATAACAGATGCAGCCCTCAGCCCTGGATGTGCTCACCAGTCTGTGCAAGGAAATTTGGAAGGCACTTACTAGGCCAACTGACTGGAAGATATCTATATTTGTTCCTATTCCTAAGAAAGGTGGCCCAACAGAATGTGAAATTATCAAATATCATTTATATCACACACAAACAAAGTATTGCTCATGACTGTAAAAAAATGGAGAGAACAGTACATTGACAGAGAACTTCCAGAGGTTCAGGCCTGGGTTTAGAAGAGCTATTGTACCAAATTATCACTGCTGATGTCAGATGGCTACTGGCTGAAAGCACAGAATACAATAAGTACATCTGTTTGTGCTTTATTGACTATGCAAAAACATTTGACTATGTGGATCATAACAAACTATGAATAACATTGAGAAGAATGTGAAATGTAGGGCACTTAATTATGCTTATATAAAATCTGTATCTAACTGTTGTCTGAACAGAGCAAGAGAACACTCAAGAAAGGATTTTAAACATCAGGGCTGTATCCTTTCTCCATCCCTATTCAATCCATATGCTAAGCAAACCATTAGAGAAACTGGACATTATAAATAAAAATATGACATCAAGATTGGAGAAAGGCTCTTCAAGAAACTGTGTTATGCAGATGACAACCTTGCTTACTGAAGGTCAGAAGAACTTCAGGTACTTACTGCAGAGAATCAGAGACTTCAGCCTTCAATATGGATTATATCTCAACATCAAGAAAACAAAAATCCTCACCACTGGGCCATGGGCAACTTCATGATAGATGAAAAGAAGACTGAATTTGCCAATTATTTAATCTTGCTTGGACGTAGAGTATTGGTAAACTCTGCTCTCAGGGACTTCTACAACATCCTGAAGAGCAATGGCATTCTAAAGACCAAGATGCTCCTGATTCAATGCATAGTCTTTCCAATCATGTGTTATTTGTCCAAGATCTGGACAACAAAGACAGATAATGGGGAACCACTGAGGCCTTTGAAATGTGGTATTTGAGAAGAATGTTAACTATCCCAAAACTGCCAAAAGAACAGATACATTTTGAAGAAAATGAGACCAGAGTGCTCCTTGGAGGCAAGTATGGTGAAGCTTCTTCTCAACTACTTTAGATATGCTGCTAGGGATGACTATTCCCTGGAAAGGGACATCATGCTCAGAAAGGTGAAGAGTCAGCAAAAGAGAGGAAAATCTTCAACGACAGGATTGACATAGTGACTACATCAATGGCCTCAAGTGTGTCAAAGATGATGAGGGTGGCACAAGATACGACAGGATTCCAATTTGTTTTTCATAATTTCAATGGCACTTAACAGTAACAACTCCTGTTTTACATGTGAGACAACAGAGGCTAAGTAATTAACCTAAGCACACACCAACCAGCATCCCCAGAGTTTTCCTTAGGAGCTGTTGATCATTGTCAAGACGCTATCATTATCATGGAAGGGGTGAGTTCATAATAGGAATGGAAAACTGCATTTGAAGAGCAGTGTCTGATAGAAAGCAGGTATATTATTCATTGTGTAAAGAAGATCTGAACTCCTGACAAAGATTTGGTCTTAATCTGCTACTTGGTTTACACAGGCAAGTCACGTGAGACAAGCATTAAACCCTTAGCCAGTTGGCCAAAGTAATTGATTTTGTGTCTGGCACTGCTCACAATGGTCCCATGAGTCACTGACAGGGAGGCTTCTGTCAGATTGGGTTTCCTGAGAAGCACTAGGACATGGTCAGTTACAGAATATTAATTAAGGAATGCTCTGGGGATCAATACTTGTGAAAGGGAAGGCAGCAGAATTGGATAGAGTAAGATGTTGAGCTGCAGCTTGGTCTCAAGGGAAACTTTAGTCCACCTTACAGGAAGCTCTGACGCTGGGTGTTGGTCCCACATAAAGCCCTTTATGTTCCTGTATCAATTATTCATTTGGGTCCTAGTCTGTGATTTCTGATCCAGAGTTATTTCAACCGCCTCCAACATCAAACCAACCTCAAAACAAAGATCCATGGATAACTAGTAAAATGTGTATAAGGATCTAAGAGGGGCCAGAGAGGTGAAGATGGGCAGGGGGTGGGGTGGGGGTATAACCATAGGGTCACATAATTTGATGGGGAGGGGTGGGTTAAGGAAATGGGAAAGATCTGGTGTTAAAAACAATGTATATGAACTTTCTAAATAAACCTGTGTAAAAGGAAAACTTCATAAAAAAAAAAAAAGGAAGATCCAAAGGAAGAAAAAGTGACCAGGGAGTGGAAGCAAAAAATAATGGACCATTGCATCAGACAAATTTGGATTCACATCCTGAAACTTCCTCTTAGTGTTCTTAATTTTATACAAGTGAACTTCTCTGTATTTTTTGTTGTTGGAAAATAGCAATAAGAATACTTACCTTGTAAGAATGTTTTGAATGTCAGTCATTTATATGAAGTACTTACATGTCAACCTAACACTGAACATGTGGTAGATAAATGGAAAATAATATAATAATTGGGTTAATTATTATGTCTCAAACTCAAAGCTGTTGAGTTGGAACTGATTCATAACTAACCCTCCAGAGTGTTTTCAGAGGGTCTAAATGGCATGAAAGGAGATTGAACATTTTTTTTTACCAAGTCTAACTTCAACTTTATTTTTGTCTCATCCATCAAGAGCACAGGGTACCTTCATCAGCTTCAACTTTGACCATTCTCCTTACAGACTGTTCAATCATCCTTACTCAGTGATCATCTGTGTGTGCACGGCTTCCAGAACCAAACACCATCTTTGCCTTTATTTGTTCAATCAAGTGTGGAAACCAAAATGCACTTCAGCAAATTTTAAAATCCAAGAGGTTGCATACTGAGGACTGGGGGACACACACACACACACACACACCCAATAACAGTGCCACCTTCTCTGGCCCTGGGTGGTAACTGCACATCAGTTTACTACATGTGCACTTGGACATTAGACATCACAGGTACCAGTCCAACACCCAGGATGTCTCCTCCAGAAGCACAGCATGAGGAAATAGGCAGCTTGGCCTTTGTTCCAGAGCCTGCTTAAGACCTTCTAGTGAAGTGTCTAAAAGCCCAGCATATGGCACCAACTAAGGTGCTTGTGAAGTCAGTAAAACCTCTCCACTTTCACACTAGTGCATCTCCCAAAAATACTTAAATGTGAAACCAATCCAAATGTTTTTTAAAAAAAATGTTCTCTGTTGGATCCGGATCTGAAGGAAAGGGTGGAGAAATTCAGCCCGTCAGTGTGAAGGTTGGAGACAAAGTTCTTCTTCCAGAATATGGGGGCACCAAAGTAGTTATAGATGACAAGGATTATTTCTTATTTAGAGATGGTGACATTCTTGGGAAGTATGTGGACTGAAATAAATCATTATTGAAATGGCATCATGTGAAGCTGCCCATTCCACTGAAGTTCATCTGAAATCTTCCATCATGTAAATCATCTCTATGTCTCTCTTTTGTAATAAACTAATGATATCCAAACTCATATGTACGGTCTCCAAATTTAGTTTTGTTGTACTCATACAAACATTTCCAAATAAAAAAAAACCCTGTAAAAAAATTTTAAAAAAAGTTATTTTAACAAGGCAAAACTTTCTAACCTAACAGCTTTGGATGTAGAAGCCATCACTGGTTATGGAAACTGGTTTTGTTCTGAAATAGTGGCTTAGCCCAACAATGAATTCCATGCCTGTGTTAAAATGACTTGTTGTATCGATTCCTATAAACGTGCAGTAAAAAGAAGTTCATGGAACAAGACCCAAAATTGAGTTCTAAAATCACAAAGTGTTTATCTCTTTTCCTATGTTGCACCTTGAACGTGATTAAAATTTAGTCTTTGAAAATATAGGAGGTGGGGGAGGAGAACCCATGTCTTAGTGCACAATGCAAATATGGCCAGTAGTGATGGCATTTTTTATAGCTTAATGACTTAGATGGGATTAATTCTCATGCTTTCTACATTTTTATAAACAAAACTGTCTAACAAGCTAAAGCCAAAATACAATTTTAAGATACACAAAGAGCCTACATAATCAGTTTTAAAGCTCTGTACAGTCAATTTTGAATTTTGACACCTAGCTGGATAAATAAGTTTATTGTTAAATTTAGTCAATATACATAACTGATGTAAAAACTTCACAAGGATAGTTTGGAAACCACTTGGAGGCCACCTCTACAAATGTAATTTTCCTAGGACAGCTGGAACCTGACACCATCACTGGCAGAGTGCTCCTCCCCCACAGCAAATTTACTCTTTTTAAGTGTTATCAGAGTACCAACTCCACAAAAAAAAAAAAAACCCAACCAAAAAAAACACACAAAACCAAAACTTCAGTATCAGTTCCTCTTAGCAGAGGAGAAAAACCCAACCAAATTATGAGATCAACCACAAAACAAAGCGCTGCACTAACTAGTTCTGAAAAGTAGTAACAGATGCTGCTGGTGTGAATAGTTGCTGTTTTATCTCTAGAGCCCTTACAAATACCCGCCCCCCCCCCATTAGTGTCTGCATATCAGCTACAGGGTTAGTAGTTTACTTGTGGTAGAATGAGGACTTAGGCAAGGTCTAATGCGTCCTAGCATTTTACTATGTAGACAAGTGCAGCCTAGTTAAGAGGCAAACCAACTGGGACTCTAAATTACACACACCTCAATGACAAGACTCCCCACCACATGTCAATGTAAAACATTTAATTTAAAAATGTTGACACTACAATATATAAAATAGCTATTATAAATGCACATAGTGTATTTCTATAGCTGCCAGGTTTACTTTTTTTTCTTTTCTTTTTTTTAGGAAACTGTAAGTTACACTGTGGTTAAGACTTGTATCGTCACCCTTGAAAAAGCCTACATTGTATCACAGTGATGTATGGTCAGACTTAACAGCCCCAACCCTGTACACAGATATCAACTCTAGTACCTTAATAGCTACCCAACAAGTCATTAACATACAGAAACATGCATCATGAGAAGCAGGAAGTATCACCCATCCCTTCTGCAGGTCGGCACCTGTCACTCCTGAGGGACAGGGCCCACATCACTGAGGTCTGCCAACAGTCACTTTTCCCATTCATCCTGAGTTAAAGATGGAATGACTTAAGTAAAAATGCAACATATTATAAACAATTTCTTACCAAAAAAAGTCACATTTTAAACCAAAGTATTTTACAGAATTTACTACAAAACACCATAAAAACCGCCGTTCACTTAAGCTCTCTTCTCCCCCCCGCCCCCCCCGTATCCGGCGAGCCAACTGGATGTCTTTGGGCATGATGGTGACTCTCTTGGCGTGGATAGCACACAGGCTGGTGTCCTCAAACAGGCCCACCAGGTACGCCTCGCTGGCCTCCTGCAGGGCGCCAATGGCGTCTTGAAGTCCTGCGCGATCTCTTCCGGATCAGCAGCTCCGTGGACTTCTGATAACGGTGGATCTCGCGCAGCGCCACGGTCCCGGGCCTGTAACGATGCGGCTTCTTCACCCCGCCGGTGGATGGAGCGCTCTTCCTGGCCGCCTTGGTGGCCAGCTGTTTGCGGGGAGCTTCCCCCCCCCCCCCCGGTGGATTTCCGCGCAGTCTGCTTGGTTCGGACCATTTTTCACCAAAAGCTGAGATCTCAGGCCGCTTCTCGGACCTCCGCGTCGCTCCCCCCGCTCGGGAAAGAGCCGCAATGCACAAGCAAAACAGTGACACCAGCTCTACCAACGACCAAACCGCTCTGCGCTTCAGATTGAACATTTTTCTCTTGAGCAGACACTGATCGATTCAGCCAGTAAGTGCCACCTTTGGGTTAGCAGCTCAACTCTCTATCAGAGCTCCCTAAATTCAGACTCATTGCTATTGAATTAGAATTGACTCACAGCTGACCCAGCAGTGAGTTTCCAAAGACTATAAGCTGCATGAGAGGAGAATTAATATCTTTCTCCCAAGGAGCTGCTAATGGCACCATTTTTGGATTAGCAGTACAATTCCTTAATTACGAGGCCACCAGAGCTCCCTAAACTCAAACTCACTTCCCTTCAGCCAGAACCAATTCATAGTTGACCCTGTAGCAGGTTTTCAGAGGCTGTAAATCACACAGGAGGAGAACCTGGTGGATTCAAAACACCTACATTTGCGTTGACAGTGCAACTCCTTATGCACTCAATTTACTGGAGATGAGCTATCCAGAAAGCTAGAAATTGGGTTCAAACAGCATTACATATTTTGTATTGCTTAATATACAGTAGGTATTCAGTCAGTATTTACTCTAATTAACAGTTGTTTACTTGAAAGTTTTTGCACAGGCATAAAATATTTAAGATCAGAAGATTCTAATATATAGTGAACACAACAGGACTTAAAACCACAGTTTTAAGCAACTTAAAACTACAGTTAATGATGGAAAGGAAAAATGCCCATCATCTCCTCCATCAAGGGACTCAGGCCTAATGCTGACCTTTTGCAACCACTCAGGCTCCAATTCTGCCTCTCAAGTCTAATAGTGACTTGATGGAGTTGATATGTGGAAGTTGGGAAGCTTACTGTCTTTTCTTTGGGAGGAAAGGCACAACATCAAGAGCACCTGCACGATCCACAGAAAAGGAGAGGCCAGCAGTTGTGCTGAACTGAGACTGCCTTTTAGAAGAGGGATAGGTTGAAATGACAGCCCATTAATGTACATGCATAAAGTGATTGACACTCATTCACTTGAGGCCTCCCTTATCCTCTCCTCGCAAAGACATACCATTAAGCAGGTGTTAGAATTATGGTTTTAATAAAAGCCAACATGGATGTCAACCTGGAGTCACTCAGCTTAAGATAACTCCTACAGCAGAACTCTCAGCTCAAGTGATTACTGCTTTAGGCAGGACTTGAGGGGTAGGTTTATCTGATTCCCAGATTTCACTGTGGGGAATGTCTACCACTGATTGCAAAGACTGTGGGGAACTTCAACCACTGATTTGCAAAGTTTAGAAGTACTGGAGGGGCGGGGAGAAGGATCATAGATTCTAGGATCCGCAGCCACATAGTGCCTCCTGACTTTCATATAAATGAGAAATTTGGTGAGGAGGCTTTAAAACAGCAGATAATTATCATATTACATAAATATAAAAAAGGACTTGTCTAAGACACCTCTGGATCTCAAAGATAAGAGTTGGGGTATACTTGCACCAAGCCTG
>NW_006400099.1:384064-388176 GCF_000299155.1 Elephantulus edwardii | reverse complement strand
TCAAGTACACTCCAGCAGCTTGTTTAGGTCGTTCTCAGATTGTTTGATGGTGTTCTCCATCTAGAATGTAGAGAGGGGGAGGCACAGAGAAAAACTTCAAATTTTTCAGAGAGGCACTATAGCTCCTCAGGGACTGTCAAAAGAACAAACAAGTATGTCTTGTAGAAAGTATAGCCAGGGCTCTCCTTACAGGTAAGGATGGTGAAACTTCATCTACATACGCTGGGTATGTTGTCATGAAGGATCACACCTTGAAAAAAGACATCATGCTAGGAAAGGTGGAGGGTCAGAGAAAGAGAAGACAAATAGATTGACAGAGAAATGGTAGCAATGGGTTTGGGCTGATGGTGCAGGATAGATGGTACACATTTGTTATCTATGGGATTGCTATGAACTGTAGTAGACTCTGTGGCACCTAACAACAACAATAACAATAGGTAAGTGAGCTGGCTCCAGAGGCAGAACAGCCTATGTTCAAGTCATGGATCTGTCAGGTCCTCTCTGTACAAGTCCGGTCAAGGCTCAGTTTTTTCTTCTGTAGATAGCATAATAGTGTCTGCTTTACACAATTCTGGTGCAGATTCAATAAGCAAAGTCATATAAAGCATACAGTACAAAGCAAAGGCTGAATAAATGGGAGAATCATTCAAATACAGCATTTTAGACCTTAATTTCTTTTATAACTTACTTAGTTCATTCTACTGTCCTAATATCCACACCACTAGACCAACAGGCAACATCATAATAGATGGAGAAAGACTGAAGTTGTCAATTATTTAATTTCACTTGCATCCATAATCAATACCTATGGTAGCAGTAGTCAAGAACTCAAAAGATGTCTTGCATTGGGGAAATCTGTTGTCTATGACCTCTCCAAAATTTTAAAAGGGCAATGATTTCAGTTCAAAGACTAAGATGTGCTGATCCAAGCCATGGTCTTTACAATTGTCTCTTATGAATCTGAAAGTTGGACAATGAATAGGAATGACAGAACAAGAATCAATGTCTTTGAATTGTGGTTGGTATCCCATGTACTGCCAAAAGAACAAAGAAATATATCTTTAAGATAGTATAACCAGAGTGCTCCTAAGGTAAAGATGGTGAAACTTCATCCCATTTACTTTGAAGATAACTTCATGAGGAAACAAACACTGGAGATAGACATCAGGGTACCCAAAGAAAGACAGAGGGTCAGCGAAAGAGAAGAAAATCTTCTACAAGATTGATGGAGACAGAGATTGCCACAAAGACCTTGAGCAAGACAGAGATCATGAGGATGGCCCAGAATAGGACAAGATTCAGATTTGTTAGACATAGGGTTCACTTGATAGTAGTCGACTCAATGACACCTAACAACAACACTATAATTTAAAAGATCAGAGCTAAGGTTCTCTGAAGAAATAAGGAATTAAAGATCTTCTTCAGGAAAGTAATTATTTTTTAAAATTTTGTATTAATTTTAATGAGCATTTACAGAGATTTTGGATTTTCATTCATTCATTGTTGCACTTTTTTCTTCACCCCCTTCCCCCCAGTTCGCTCCTCTCTTTGAAAAGCAAAGGATAAACTTCGTTGGTATACAATCCCCTCCCACCTCAACCCCAACCCTGCCCTCCTCCCCCGCTCCACCCCAAATGCACTCCACTATGCAATCTTAATTTTGGATTCCTGTGATAATCATAATATGCTATCACATATCACTTTTAAACTGTTCTCTCCCTCATCTGTTTCTATCCAGTATACATAGTCGATCCAATTTTTCTTCTTAGAGCCAAAAACTGGGTAAAGGTTCAGAGCTTCTGCTGCCTTAGGGCAATAATCTCTAAGATCAGTGGTTCTCAAAATATAGTCCCCAGGTAAGTACCCTTGCTATGTTTAGGAACTTACTGAAAAAAATTCCTCTTCATAAAGTCCAGTTTCTTGAATGATTTGCTCAGCATATGGACTGACCAAGTATGCAGACTCATTGTTGTTATGTGCCATCAAGTCACCTGTGACTCATAGTGACAGCTATACAGAGCTATATACAACAGCTCTGAAGTTTGCCCTGTCCTGAATCAGTCTCACTAACTCTGACACACCTACTCCCATTGTCCCAGTTGCAGTTTCTGATCCAGGGACTTCCTCTCTTGTGTGGTTCCTCCACACTTCCGAGAATGATGTCCTTTTCCAAGGACCAGTCCCTCCTGGCCATGTGCCCAAGTATGTGAGATTGAGCCTCAGAATCCTAGCCACCAAGGAAAAAGTTGGTTTCACCCTGTCCAAGACAGACCTATTTGTTTCTTGGCAGTATCACAAATAAAAGACATTTATCATCCTTAGTCATTGTCCAGCTTTATGATGCATAGCAAGTAATTGCGAAGACCATGGCCTGGATCTAGACTGACATCATTGCTTCTCAGTACTCTGGAGAGGTCCCTGACAACAGATTTTGCCAATGCAATTGATCTTTTGATTTACTGACTGCTGGTGCCAAGAGTATTGATTGTGGAGCCAAGCAAGTTGTAACTGTTAACAAACTCAATCTCTTCTCCATCCATCATGGTCCAGCGGTGAGACTCTTTTGTCTTCTTAATGGTGAGCCTCAATCCATATTGAAGACTGCAGTCCTTGATCTTCTTCAGCAAGTGCATCAGGTCTTCCTCAGTTTCAGCAAGCTAGGTTGTGTCATCTGTATAACATAGGGTGTTGATGAATCTTCCACCAATCCTTATATCACATTCTTCCTCATAAACCCCAGCCTCTCAAATGATCTGTTCTGCATACAGATTTAAAAGGTATGGAGAGATGACACATCCCTGATACATTCCTTTCCTGATTTTGAACCATGCAAGTTTCCTTCCTCTAGTCCTTCCTCTGTGGACTGCTTCCTTGTCTGAGTATAGGTTTCACGTGAGCACAATTAAGTGTTCTGGGATGCCCACTCTCCATAAGGTTACTCATAATTTGTTGTGATCTACACAGTCAAATGCCTTCGCATAGTCAATGAAACACAGAAAGACATTCAAGAAACAACCTATAATCAAGAGGCAAAGTAGTAAACAACCCAATTGCAAAATGGGCACAATATAGGAACAGACACTTCACTAAAGAAGACATTCAGATGGAAAATAAACACATGAAGAAATGTTCACAATCCCTAGCTCTAAAAGAGATGCAAATCAAAACAACTATGAGATATCATTTAACCCCAGTAAGAATAGCAAAATTCAGTGGAGCAGCAAACAATAAATGCTAGTGAGATTGTGGAGAAATTGGAACTCTTATTCCCTGTTGGTGGGAGTGTAAAATGGTACAACCACTGTGAAAGGTAGTACGACACTTTCTCAAAAAGTTGGAAATAGAAATACCATTTGACCCAGCAATTCCATTACTGGGAATATATGCTAAAAAAACCATAACCACCACCCAAGCAGATATATGCACAACTATACTTCTTGCTGCTTCGTTCACAATAGCAAAGAGTTGGAAACAACCCAAGTGCCCATCAACAAATGAACGGATAGAGAAACTGTGGTATATTAACACAATGGAAAACTACACAGCCCTGAAAACAAGGAACTCATGAAATATTATACAAAATGGGTGGCCCTGGAGGACATTATGTTGAGTGAAATATCTCAATCACAAAAGAACAAATACTGCATAATGCCTATGTTATAAAACAGGACTGACATGAGGTTTGGGGGGAAACTAAGAAAAGAAGGGATAAATAATGTATACTTCATTGAAACAGATGAGGGAGATAACCATTTAAAAGGAATATATGATTAGGTATTATTTGCACGGCAAGAGTCTAGAATAAGAGCTATATAGTTAAGTGGACTGGGAGAGACTGTGTAACAATGAAAGAATTATTTGTTTCTTATCAAAAAGAAAAGTGAACTGAGGGGGAAACAGGGAGGAGTGGGCAGGGAGGAAAATGTGCAACAAGAATGAATGGAAATCCGCTTTTTTCGGCTTTCGGTTCAAGGAGGCCTCGGTGCAACTTTCTTCGGTCGTCCCGCATCCGGGTTCATCCGACACCAGCCGCCTCCGCCATGCCGCCCAAGTTCGACCCCAACGAGATTAAAGTCGTGTACCTGAGGTGTACCGGTGGGGAAGTCGGTGCC
>NW_006400099.1:363998-382413 GCF_000299155.1 Elephantulus edwardii | reverse complement strand
AACAGATGCTGCCCTGGATATGCTCAGCAGATTGTGCCAAGAAATCTGGAGGACCTGGCCAACTGACTGGAAAAGATCCATATTTATTCCCATTCCAAAAAGAGGTGACCTGATAAGAGTTTTGAAATTATTGAACAATTGCATGTGATCATGCAAGTAAAATCCTGTTGAAGATTATCCAAATATGACTGGAACAGTACATGTACAGAACTACCAGAAACATAAGCTGGGTTTAGAAGAGGTTGTGGCACTAGAGACATTATTCCTACTGTCAAATGGATCTGGGCAGAAAGCAAAATCTCAGGCTCTACTGCAGCAATGGCCGCAAGTGTGTCAGAGATGATGAAGATGGCACAAGATAAAACAGGGTTCAGGTTTGTTGTCTATATAGAGTTGCTATGACTTGTACTTGACTCGATGGCACCTAACAACAAAAAACAACAACTCTAGATATAGAAATACTGGTAACACAATGGATAGGCTCTTTATTTTCAATCAAAAGGTTAGTGATTTGAACCTATACAATGGCCCCATGAGAGAAAAAACAGGTTATATGTTTTTGTAAAGCTCATACTCAAGAACACTTGATCGTTCTAATGCGAAACTTATACTTGGACCAGGAGGCAGTCGTCAGAACAGAGCAAGGGAACACTGCATGGTTCAAAATTGGGAAGGGCGTACGCCAGGGATGCATCCTATCTCCATACCTTTTCAACCTATATGCAGAACAGATTATCCGGGAGGCTGGGCTCTATGAGGAGAAATGTGGGGTCAAGATGGATGGACGATTTATCAACAATCTGCATTATGCGGATGACACAACCCTGCTTGCTGAAACTGAGGAAGACCTGAAGTGCTTGCTGCAGAATGTCAAGGACTGCAGCCTACAATATGGATTGAGGCTCAATGTCAAGAAGACAAAGATTCTCACCACTGGACCAATTGGCAGCATCAGGATGGATGGCAAAGAGATTGAGATTGTACACAGCTTTAGTTTGCTTGGCTCCATAGTCAACAGTCTTGGCACCACCAGCCAGGAAATTAAAAGGTACATTGCCATGGGAAAGTCTGCTGTTAGGGACCTCTCCAAGGTGCTGAAGAGCAGTGGTGTCTCTCTGGAGACTAAGGTGCGTCTGATACAGGCCATGGTCTTTGCAATCACTTGTTATGCATCAGAGAGTTGGACAATGACCAAGGAGGATAGAAGGAGAATTGATGCCTTTGAGCTGTGGTGCTCGAGAAGAGTATTGAGAATACCATGGACTGCTAGGAAAACAAATAGATTTGTCCTGGAGAGGGTTAAACCGGGTGGCTCCTTGGAGGCAAGGATTCCGAGGCTCCGTCTAACCTACTTTGGACATGTAGTGAGGAGAGACCGGTCCTTAGAGAGGGACATCATGCTTGGGAGGGTGGAGGGATGGTGCAGGAGAGGAAGGCCCTCTATGAGGTGGATTGATTCAGTGACTGGGATAATTGGGATGGGAGTGTCAGAGACAGGACAGAGCGGAGTTTAGGGCTGTTGTACATAGGGTCACTATGAGTTGCAGGTGACTCGACGGCACATAACAACAACAACATAGCCAAGACAACTTTATAGTGGAATTTCACTCTATAAGAACTGACTTGGCAAAAAAACAAGGCTCCAGGAACTGACGGCACACCAATTGACAATATTTCAACAGATGTTGCCCTGGATGTGCTCACTAAGTTGTGTCAAGAAATATGGAGACAACCCCTGGCCAACTGACTGGAAGAGACCTGTATTTGTCCCCATTCCAAAGAAATCCCGACAGTGTGGAAATTATCGAACAGTATCATTAGTATCACATGCCAGCAAGATTCTGCTGAAAATTATCCAAAAACAACTGGAGCAGCACGTCAACAGAGAACTGCCAGATGTGCAGGCTGGGTTTAGAAGAGGCCATGCTACTAGGGATATTATAGCTAACGTTAGATGGATCTTGGCTGAAAAAAGCGAGTACCAGAGGAACATCTGTGTTTCATTGACTATGCAAAGGTGTTTGACTGTGTGGATCACAATAAATTGTGGCTGACTTTGAGAAGAATGGGAATCCCAGAATATTTGATTGTGCTTATGTAAAACCTGTACTTGAACCAGGAGGCAGTCATCAGAACATAGCAAAGAGACACTGCATGGTTCAAAATCAGTAAGGGTGTATGCCAGGGAATTATTCTGTCTCCATACCTTTTCAATCTATATGCAGAACAGATCATCCATCCAGGAGGTTGGACTGTATGAGGAGGAATGTGGCATCAGGATTAGAGGAAGATTCATCAACAACTTGCATTATGCAAATGACACAACCCTGCTTGCTGAAACTGAGGAGGACCTTAAGTGCTTGCTGCAGAAGATCAAGGACTGCAGCCTTCAATATGGATTGAAGTTCAACATCAGGAAAACAAAGATTCTCACCATGGGCCAATTGCCAGCATCATTATAGATGATGAAAAAGACTGAGACTGTTAACAGCTTTAGTTTTCTTGGCTCCAAAATCAACACTCTTGGTACCAGAAGCCAGGAAATGAAAAGACAAAATGCACTAGGAAAGTCTGCTGTCAGAGACCTCTTCAAAGTACTGAAAAGCAATGACATCAGTCTGGAGACGAAGGTGTGCCTGATCCAGGCCTTAGTCTTCGCAATTGCTTTAAGTCTTCCTCAAGTTATGCAATCAAGGTTATGTCTCATCCAGTTAATGAGTCTTCCCCCAATCCTGATGCTACATTCTTCATACAGCCAGCCCAGTTTCTCAAATGATTTGCTAAACATTCAGACTAAAAATATATGGAGAAAGGATGTCTTATTTTTTGCCAATGCCATCCATCAGTATAGTGTGAATTTCTTTCTTCATTGAGTTTGGTTCTTGATACTATGTTACTTTTTTAAAATTGTACTTTATACCGCTTTACATACAAAGTTCATAAAGTTTATATACATTATTTTTCACACCGAATATGTTACTTTTTGAAATGGCTCTGCATGGACCAACTCTGGTACAGTTACTTTGTGTATTTCTTCCATTTTTTTATTTTTAAAAACCCTATTTTTATGGTTGCATTTAAAAACAGTGAACTGGGGGAGGAAAGGAGGAAGGGGGTAAAAAGGTATGAATGAACATTCAATGAACATACAATGTATGAATGAAAATAGAACTTTTCTGTAAATTTTTCTTAAAAATAACAATTAAATTTAAAAAAAGTAAAACAAACCAAAAATCCTTTCTATTTTATATTGATTTGTATGCAAAATTAGTTTTGTTTATAAATAATTTCAAAGAAAAGGTGACCTGACAGAGTACGAAAATTATCAAACAATATCATCAATATCACATGCAAGCAAGATCCTGGTGAAAATGATCCAAAACCAACCGGAAGAGCAGCTCAATAGAGAACTGTCAGATGTATGTAGTCTGGGTTTAGGAGAGGCCGTGGGACTCTAGATATTATGGCAAATACGAAATGGATCTTGGCTGAAAGCAGAGAGTACCAGAGGAATGTCTATGTTTCATTGAATATGCAAAGGTCTTTGTGTGGAACACAACTAGCTGTGGCTAACTCTCGTAAGAATGGGAATCCAGAATACTTAATTGTTCTTATGCAAAACCTATAGTTGGGGCAGGATGTAATCATCAGAATAGGACAAAGAAACACTGTATAGTTTAAAATCAGGGAAGGTGTACACCAGGGATGCATCGTATGTCCATACTTTTTCAATCTATATGTGGAACAGATTATCCAGCGGCTGGGCTCTGTGAGGAGGAATGTGGCATCAGGATAGGAGGAAGACTCATCAACAACCTGCGTTACTCAGATGACACAACCTTGCTTGTTGAAACTGAGGAGGATCTAAGGTATTTGTTGCAGAAGATCAAGGACTGCAGACATCAAAATGAACTGAAAGTCAACATTAAGAAAACAAAGATTCTCACCACTGGGCTGATTGGCAGCTTCATCATAAATGGTGAAGGGATTGAGATTGTTAACAGCTTCAGCTTACTTGGCTCCACAATCAACACGCTTAGTACCAGCAGCCAGGAAATAAAAAAATTAATTACACTGGGAAAATCTGCTGTTAGGATCCTTTCCTGAGTACTGAAGAACATTTATGTCAGTTTAGAGACAAAGATGCACCTGATCCAGGCCATAGTCTTCACAATTATTTGCTATGCATTAGAAAGCTAAGCAAAAACTAAGGATGATAGAAGAATTGATGCCTTTGAGTTGTGGGGCTGAAGAAGAATACTGAACACATCATCGATTGCTAGGAGAACAAACAGATTCCTCCTGGAGAGGATGAAACCAGGATGCCTTTTGGAGGTAAGGATTTTGAAGTTCCATCTGACATACTCTGGGCATGTTGCACAAGGAGGTAGAATCCTGGGAGAGGGAGATCATGCTTGGAAGGGTGGAGGGACTGTGCAAGAAAGGAAAACCCTGAATGAGACAGACTGAATCAGTGACTGGAGTAATGGAGGTAGGAGTGTCAGAGACAATGAGGTTGGCTCAAGATGGAGCAGGGTGCAGAGCTGTTGTACCTAGGGTTGCTATGAGTTGCAAGTGACTCAACTGCACATAACAACACTGAGATTGTGTTAAACATGTAGATTGTTTTGGGGTGGAATTTTCATTTTCACTCCTTTCAGTCTTTCTATTCATTTACAGTGAATATTTCCCCATATAGTTAGGTATCTTATTGTTTCTCTAGTAGTGTTTTGTAGTTTTCTTTATAAAGGCCTTTTGTGTCTCTAGTTAGGTTTAATCCCAAGTATCTCAATTTGTGGTAGGCTATTGTGAAGAATATTGCTTTCTTAGTTTCCTTGTCTGTGTCTCCTTTTTTAGTGTAGATGAATCGCACTGATTTTTGTGTAATGATCTTCTATTCTGCCACTCTATTAACTTGGTCTATCAGGTCTAGGTATGGAGACAGGACACATCCCAGGCATACGCCCTTCCCAATTTTGAACCATGTAGTGTTTCCTTGCTCTGTTCTGACGACTGCCTCCTGATCCAAGTATAGGTTTCTCATTAACATGATCAAGTGTTCTGGGATTCCCATTCTTCTCAGAGTCAACCACAGTTTGTTATGATCCACACAGTCAAATGCCTTTGCATAGTCAACGAAACGCAGATATACATTCCTCTGGTATTCCCTGCTTTCAGCCAAGATCCAGCTAACATTAGCTACAATATCCCTAGTACCACAACCCCTTCTAAACCCAGCCTGGACTTCCGGCAGTTCTCTGCTGATGTGCTGTTTCAGTTGTTTTTTGATAATGTTCAGTAGAACCTTGCTTGCATGTGAAATCAATGATACCGTTCTATAGTTTCCACACTCCGTTGGGTCACCTTTCAATCTGTATGCAGAACAGATTATCCGGGAGGCTGGGGTCTAGGAGGAGAAATGTGGGGTCAAGATTGGTGGAAGATCTATCAACAATCTGCGTTATGCAGATGACACAACCCTGCTTGCTGAAACTGAGGAGGACCTGAAGCGCTTGTTGCTGAGGGTCAAGGACTGCAGCCTCCAATATGGATTGACGTTCAATGTCAAGAAGACAAAGATTCTCACCACTGGACCAATTGGCAGCATCAGGATGGATGGTGAAGAGACTGAGATTGTTCATAGCTTTAGCTTGCTTGGCTCCACAGTCAACACTCTTGGCACCAGTAGCCAGGAAATTAAAGGGTGTATTACGATGGGAAAGTCTCCTGTTAGGGACCTCTCCAAAGTACTGAAGAGCACTGGTGTCTCTCTGGAGACTAAGGTGCATCTGATATAGGTCATGGTCTTTGCTATCACTTGTTATGCATCAGAGAGTTGGACAATGACTAAGGAGGATAGAAGGAGAATTGATGCCTTTGAGCTGTGGTGCTGGAGAAGAGTATTGAGGGTACCATGGACTGCTAGGAAAACAAACAGATTCATCCTGGAAAGGATTAAACTGGGAGGCTCTGTCTAACATACTCTGGACATGTTAGGAGAGACCGTTCCCTGGAGAAGGACATCATGCTTGATAGGGTGGAGGGACAGGTGCAGGAGGGGAAGGCCCTCTATGAGGTGGATTGATTCGGTGACTGGGGCAATCGGGATGGGAGTGTCAGAGACAGTGTGATTGGCACAGGACAGAGCAGAGTTTAGGGCTGTTGTACATAGGGTCAGCAGGAGTTGTGCCAGGAGTCGCAAATGACTCGAGGACACATAACAACCACAACTATGGCTAGGAAGATTTTGTTGTTGTTGAGTCCTTGGGGTTTTCTGTGTATATTGTCATATAGCGAGTTTGCATATAGCGAGTTTTACCACCTCTTTGCCAATCTGGATGCTTCTTATTTCCTTCTCTTGTATTGCCCTAGAGGTTACTTCCAATACAATACTTAAGAAGAATGGTGAAAGTGGACATCCTTGCCTGGCCCCTGTTCACAAGGGCAATGCCTTTCTTTAGACTTTCTCCATTGAGAGAGATGTTAACTCTTGGTTTTACATATGTCCTTTTGACTATGTTGAAGACATTTCCTTCTATTCCTATTTTTCTAAGTGTTTTAATTAGGAAGGGGTATTTTGTTGAAGGACTTTTTGGCATCAATTGACAGGATCTTGTAGCTCTTGTTCTTTGCTTTCTTAATGTGATGTTGATTGCTTTTCTTATATTGAACCATCCTTGCATACCTGTTACGATCCCCAGTTGGTCATGATGAATATTTTTTTTAATATGCTTTTTAATTCTATTGGCTAGGATTTTGTTAAGTATTTTTGTATCTATATTCATGGGAGAAAATGGTCTGTAGTTTTATTTTTGGTAGTCTTTGCCTGGTTTTGGTATTATGGTTGTGCTTCCTTCATAGTATGACTGTGGGAGTGTTCCTTCTTTTAATAATTTTTTAGAAGTAATTTATGTAGAATTCATGATAGATCTTCTCTGAATGTTCGATAGAATTCAACCATGAAGCCATCTCACCCAGCATATTTTACTGAGGGGGAAGAGGGAGAAGAATCTTTTTATAATCTGCTCAGTTTCTTCTTTTGTGATGAATCTGTTCAAGCATTCTACAGCTGTCAATGTCAATCTGGGTAGAGTATGAGTTTCAAGAAATTTGTACATTTCCTTTAAGTTTTCAAATTCGCTGGAGTATAGCTTTTCAGAATATTCCACTAATACCCATTTAATTTCATCTAGTTTTGTTGTGTTGTCACCTCAATAATCCCTTATTTGAATTGTTTGTGTGTTCTCTTAATTTTGTTTTAAGTGTGTCTATAGTTTGTCTATTTGATGAACCCTTTTGAAGAACCAGCTCTAGTTCCTGTTGATGGTTTCCATTGTTTTTCTGATTTCTATCTCATTAATTTTGGTTCTTTTCCTAATTATTTCCTTTCTTCTAGAGGGTATGGGGTTAGATTGCTGTCCTTTTTAGATTTGATGGAGGTGTTGTATTAGGTCATTAGTTTTCTTTCTTTCTTCCTGTTTTATGTGTTTGTCTATGGCTATAAACTGTCCTTGCTGAGGATAGCCTTAGCTGTATCCCAGAGGTTTTGGTATGTTTTATATTCATTATCATTTCTTTTGAAGAATCTTTTTTTTTTTCTATAACCTAATCATGTTCTACCAGGGTGTTATTTAGCTTCCATGTGGGTGGTTTCATAAGCTTTACCCTTTTTATCATTGATTTCTAGTTTTATGGCATTTTGGTCTGAGAAAAAACTTTGTATTATTTCAATGTTTTTAATTTGTTTGCTTGCTTTGTGTTTTAATATGTGGTCAATTCTGGAGTATGTATAATACTTGTGCACTTAAGAAGAAAGTATATTGATTTTTCATTGAGTGTAGTATCCTGAATACATCCATAAGGTCCAGTTAGCTGATTATACAGTTTAAATCTTTGCACCTTTGTTAAGTTTCTTTTGAGTTGACTTATCCTTCGGTGAGAGTGGGGTGTTAAAAGTCTCCTCCTACTACTGTGATTCTGTGTCACTCCTGCTTTTCTGTGGATGTCATTTGCTTCGTATATTTTTTCCCCAGCCTTTAAGTCTACCTTTCTCTTCATTTATTAGATGTGTCTCTTGTAGACAACATATCAATAGATTATGTTTTTTATCCATTCTTCTACTCTTATCCTCTCAATTGGTGCATTTAATCCATTCATATTAATTGTGATTATTGACAGGCTAGGTTTTATCATCGCCATTTTGCTGTTTCTTTTTTGTGTTGTTTCTTATTGCTATGGCCCATAAATTTTCTTTTGGTTTCACTGTGTAAAAGACTTCCCTTAAAAGGTCTTATAGATTTGGTCTTGTTTTCACAAATTCCTTAAGTTTCTTCTTTTCTGCAAAGGATGTGATTTATATGTGATGGAGAGCTTTGCTGGCTACAGAATCATCGATTGGCAATTATTTTCTTTCAACTTTCTGTATATACCATCTCATTGTCTTCTTGTTCGTATGGTTTCTGCTGAGAAATTGAAACGTAATCTAATTTTCTTTTGTACTTTGTAGATAACTTTTTGGTTTTTCTTGTGCTACTTTTAGTAGTCTATCCTTGTCTTTGATTTTGGAGAATTTGACTATGATATGCCTTGATGTTTTCCTTTTTGGGTATGGTATATTTGGTGTTTGTTAAGTATCTTGCATGTGGATTTCTCCATTCTTCATAATACCTGGGAAGTTCCTTTCTAGTACCTCTTCCACAATTTTCTAAATGATTTCCCTGTCCCTCTCGTATACTGGAATTCCAATCATATATGTATGTTGTTCTTTTGATGTCATCGCACATGATTTTAATGTTTTCTTCTTTTTTCTTTATGTCTCTTCTCTGATTTTTCTTTTGGTATGTTCCCATTGAAGTTCTTGCCTTCTATTTCACTGACTCTGTTCTACCTCTTTTGTTCTGCTTTATTGTCCCTCCAGAAAGTTGGGCACTTCTGCCATTTTGGTCTTGCTATTCTGGATTGCATTTTTATTAATTTCTGTTAATTTCAATACTGTGTTGGCTGTACCCTCTCTGTCATATGTCGATGTTTTAATTCATTCTTTTTATTTGTGGTATTAATTCTTTCTTCTATTGTTTGCAAATCCTTCAGTTCAAATAACTCCAGTTCAGTGTATTCTGTTTGCTTCCCTATCTCTGAGGTACTCACTTTATTTATAGTTTTCATTTTTTTGTTCTTATTTATAACTTTTTCCCATGGCTACTTATGTGACTCCATGTCAACATATTTCTTCTGCCTCTTTGTCTCTGGGGTATTTACTGGGTTTGAAATATGCTGGTTTTTTTTTAGGAGAAGGGTTATTTTTATTTGTAGACATTGTTTGAAGCTGCCCAAACTTTCATTGCATAATGTGAAGTTTCCTGGGTTGTATTAGGCTGTTTCCATTGTATCTGCATAGATTGTTCAGAATCCTTTCTTTATCTACTAGTTGGAGAATTAAAATGCTCCTTTGAACACAAATACATAGGTCCTTCACAAAGCAGTGCAGTACTTTGGGTCATTATACAGTTACAACAACCTAACATCTACTAAGAAAAGACTCACATAATGTCAAGAAAGCAGAAATCTGCCACAGTCATAGTGAAAAAAGAAAATAACCCTTCTAAAAATGTATAACTACTGAACATTCCAGAAAGAACCAGAAGAAATACGTTGATATGGAGTTATTTGAAGACCTAGAGAAAAAAAATGTTGGAAGAAACAATGGAAGCAAATAAGAGAGCAAATACCTCAGAGAAAACAATCAGAAGAAATATATTGATGAGGAGCAACTTGAACAGCTATGGAAGAAAATGCAAAAGATGGAAGAAAGAAAAAAATTTAAAAATATGAAAGAAAGAATTGATAGTATAGATAAAGAGATACAATTACTTGAAAAATCATCAGAAGATAGAAGAGTACAGCCAACACATTACTGGAAATAACAGAAAACCATGAAACTTCAATCCAGAATTTTAAGATTGAAATGGCAGAAGTGTCCACCATGCTGGTAGGACAAAAAAGTAAAAGTGAAGAGATGGAACAGAAGGTCAGTTAACTGGTAGAGAAGAGCCTCTCTGGAAACATACTAGAAGACAAATAACAGATGAGACTTAAAGAAAATTAAGAAAGCATTAAAATCATGTGGAATGACATCAAAAGGAACAACATATGTACGATTGGAATTCCAGAACATGGAAGTCACTGAGAAAATTGTGGAAGAATTACTAGAATAAAACTTCCCAAATATTTTTAACAAAAGGGAAATACACATTGAAGAAGCACAGTGAACACTAAATAAACTAGACCCCAAAAGAATATCATCACAACATAACATAGTAAAATTCTCCAAATTAAAAGATAAAGGTAGAATACAAAAAGCAGCATGAGGAAAATCAAGACTCACCTACAAGGGGGAAGGAATTAGATTCAGCTCTAATTTCTCATTAGAAAGCATGTGAACAAGAAGACAATGGGATGACATATATAGAAAGCTGAAAGAAAACAACTGTCAGCTAAGGATCCTATATCCAGGAAAGCTCTCTATCAAGTAAGAATAAGAAACCATATCCTTTGCAGAAAAGAAGGAACTTAAAGTATTTGTGAAAACAAGACCAAAACTACAAGACATTTAAGAGAAGACTTTCACAGGGAGATGCCAAAGGAAAATAGATGGACCATAGTAACCAGAAACAACAGAAAAAAGAAACAGCAAAATGGCAACAGCAAAACATAGGCTGAAAATCATCACACTTAATGTCAATGGACTAAGTGTGCCAATCAAGAGAAAAAGAGTAGCAGAGTGGATTTTAAAAAAAAACCCTAAACGAAAAACAACAAAACCCATCAACATGAAGGAAGAGAGAGAGAGAGAGAGAGAGAGAGAGAGAGGTTAAACAGAAAAGAAAGGCTGGGAAAAAATATACCAAGCAAATAGCAGCCACAAAAAAGCAGAAATAACAATATTAATCTCTGATAAAACAGACATCAGAATAAAAACAACCATAAAAGATAAGGAAGGGCATTGTTGTTGTTGATTGCCATTAAGTTGAGCAGGACTCATCACGACCCTATGAAACAAAAGGCCTGAAGCCTTTCTATAACTATCATCATTTATCAAGGCTCATAGAGTTTCCAGAGGCAGAGACTAACATACCATTATCACGAAAGTATTGTCGAGTCACCTGTGACTCATAGTGACCCTATGTACAAGTCTTAAACATTGCTCTATTCCGTGCCAATCTTACTGTCCCAGACACACCTATCTCCATTATCCCAGTCACTGAATCAATCCACCTTTCCTACACTGTCCCTCCACCCTCCCAAGCATGACGTCCCTCTCTAACGACTGATCCTATCTTGCAACATGTCCAAAGTATGACAGAAAAAGCTTCAGAATCCTTGCGTCGACGGGGCAGCCTGGCTTCACCCTCTTTAGGATGAACATGTTTGTTCTGGCAGTCCATGGTATATTCAAGACTCTTCTCCAATACCACAGCTCAAAGGCTTCAATTCTCGTTCTGTCATCCCTAGTTATTGTCCAGCTTTCTGATGTAAGTAATTGCAACGACTATAGCCTGTAATAGGCATACCTTAGTCTCCAGACTGACATCGTTGCTCTTCAAGAGAGCTCTCTGACAGCAGACTTTCCCAATGCAATTAATCTTTTTATTTCCTGGCTGCTGGTGCCAAGAGTGTTGATTGTTGAGCCCAGCAAACTGAAGCTGTTAACAATCTCAATCTCTTCAGCATCTATCATGATGCTGCCAATTGGTCGAGTGGTAAGAATCTTTTTTTCCCCTCGATGTTGAGCTTCAATCCATATTGAAAGCTGCAGTCCTTTACCTTCTGCAGCAAGCACTTCAGGTCCTCCTCAGTTTCAGCAAGCAGGGTTTTGTCATCTGCATAACACAGATGCAAAAGATCTAAACAATACAATCAGCCAACTCGACCTTGTGGATGTATCCAGGGTACTTCACCCAACTAAAACTCAATTAATTTTCTTCTCAAGTGCACATTCTCCAGAATTAATCATATATTAGATACAAAACAAGCCAACAAATTAAAAAAACATTGCAACAATACAAAGTATTTTCTCAGACCACAATGTTATAAAACTAAAAATTAACCATAGCAGGGTAAAGCTTACAAAACCACCCATGTGGAAACTAAATAACTCTCTGTTAGAACATGATTGTATTATAAAAAAAATAAAGAATGAAATAAAAAAGTTCTACAAAACAAATGAAAATGAAAATACAACATACCAAAACCTCTGGTATGCAGCAAAGGCAGTCGTACGGTGGCAGTTCATAGCAACAAGCACACAGATAAAAAAGTAAGAAAGAAGTAAAATCAATGATCTAACTCAATACCTTCATCAAATAGAAAAAGAACAATCTAACCCTATAGCCTCTAGAAGAAAGGAAATTATAAGAAGAGCTGAAATAAATGAAATAGGAAACAGCCTCCACGAGACCCTGGAGGAGCAATGCCTGTCAGCCGCTGCGTAACCCCAGAGAAGCGACTGCAGGCCGCTGTATGACCCCAGAGAAGTGAAGGCCTGCCACCTGTGACTCTCCTGCAGCCCCCTGCTGTGTGACCCCACCCCACAGGCTGCTGCAGGTGCCCAAGCACGCCCCTGTGCTCCCCACCCCCACCCCAGCCCCATGCTCCGGCATCCCCCCCTCCCGTGTCTTCATAACACAGCACTGTGACCCAAGTGGTGCCCAAGGGCCACTAGAGAGTCCTTCACGCCTCACAGGGACCAACCAATGTGACGAGTCATGGACAGCAGGATTTCGAATTAGAACTTTTGTTGCAGCAGTTTCTTTTGGACCTACAGGACTGCAAAGCCACGCCACAGATCCAGCCACCACCCAGAGCCACCAGCCGAGCTGCTGTGGGACTAAGCTAGCAGGAAAAAGGCCGGTAGGATCCTGACTGGGTTTTCTGGGGCACTGCCGATTACCTGGGAGAGCACCCAAGGGCGTGCCCACTGGTGGGGAATTTGGACGAGCTCTCTTGGGCCATGCCAATTGCCCAGGAACGCGCCAGCCACTAGTAATCCGTCTGAACTTTTGTGGACTCTGCAGACCAGCCAGAGGCTAGTGGGTTGCTGGGAATTTGACTCTGACTTTTCAGGTACCATTGGAGCCAGGAGCCTGCTTGGACAGGGGCTGCTGCATGAGGGCACTTGCATAAGTGCCACTGGGCAGGGGCCACTGAGTGAAAACCACTGGGTGGGAAATGGACAGCGGGAATCTGAGTAGGGACCCCAATCGTGAGCACACCTAGACAACTGAAATCCAAGTGAGGTCCCCCATGTGTCTGACCTGCCCTTGCAATCACCCCAACCCTGTGCCTGCCTTGCCCCATTTGGCTCCACACCAGTGTCTACATGGCTGGTCAATCAACTTGTCTTTAATCAGGAGCACCTTGACCTGTCTTACCAACAAGAGGTTGCTCTCATAGGCTCTGAATTGACATTTCCCTGAAGTCAGAAGTTCACAGAAACACAAAAGTGGGGTAGCTACCCAACTGATCTCTAGAGCACTGTATTCAGATCAAGAACATATCAATGTCTCAAAGAAAGCAAGTTATCCCACACAATACACAAGAGTAAAGCAAGATGTCACCCCCAAACCAAAGGGTGACACAGTATCAGTGGATATCATGAGGCTAGAAAGTCTGATGGAACTTTCTGACATAGAATTTTAAAAAAGAATGATTGAATATATTCAATGGATAAAAGACAAACTTGATTAATTAGAGGATACAACAAGCAAGAAACAGGAGGAGCTCAAAAACCAATGCAGAACAATGCAGAGAAAACAAATGAGGCATTAGCAGCACTGGAAAAAAACAAGAAACCACTATTTAAAATAAAAGGTCCAATGTTTCAGAGGCTGTCAACATGATGGAAGGACACATGAGCAGAGCTGAAGAGACGGAACAATGGAACACAGAACCAGTGAAACTGAAGAGAGAATTGTCACCACTGATCTGCTAGAGCAAAAAGCAGACTCAATAAAGGGAAAAGAAGAAAACCTAAGAATAATGTGGGACACCATCAAGAGAAATAACATGCACATCATTGGAATCCCAGAACAGGAAGAAGCAAGTAAAGGCACTGAAAAAGTTGTGGAAGAATTAATAGAGGAAAACTTCCCAGGCATAATGAAGAATGAAAGAGTATGTATTCAGGAAGCTCAGCAAACACCATATAGACTAGACCCCAAAAGAAAAACATCAAGGCATAGCATAGTTAAATTTGACAGAACCAAAGATAAGGAGAGAATCCTGAAAGCAGCAAGGGAGAAACAAAGAGTGACCTATAAGGGGGAGCAGATAAGATTAAGTGCCGATTTCTCAAAAGAAACCATGCAAGCAAGAAGAAAGTGGAAGGACATATATCAAACACTCAAAGAATACAACTGTCAACCAAGAATACTGTACCCAGAAAAATTATCCATCAAATACGAAGGAGAGATCAAGATATTCACAGAAAAGCAGAACCTAAGAGAGTTTGTAAAAACAAGACCAGCATTGCAGGAAAGACTCAGAGATGTCCTTTTTACAGACATACCACAGAAAGCTGCTTAGTCCAAAGTAATTAGCAACAACACAAAAAAAAACCTCAATGACAGCAATAAAACCTTGCCTCTCAATAATCACACTGAATGTGAATGGTTTAAATGCACCACTGAAGAGAAAAAAGAGTAGCAGACTGGATAAAAAGCCGAAATCCATCAATATGTTGTCTACAAGAGACACACCTGAAAAATGAAGATAAAGACAGACTGAAAATAAAAGGGTGGGGAAAAATATACCAAGCAAACAGCAACCAGGAAAAAGTAGGAGTATCAACATTAATCCCTGATGAAATTAATGTCAATGTAAAAACCATCACAAAGGACAAGGAAGGTACTACATAATGCTGAAAGGGTCAATAGAACAAGAGGACATAACAATAATAAATATCTATGCACCAAATGAAAGACCTGCAAAATACATAAAACAAACATTAACAAAACTGAAAAAGGAAATAAACAACACTACTATTGTACTTGGAGACTTTAATACACCCCTCTCAAGAAAAGACAGAACTACCAGAAAAAAACTCAACAGAGATACTACAAAATTAGAAATTAATAAGAAGAAGATAATGGAAAAAGAAACCACACATTTGGAAGCTGAACAACACCTTGTTTGAACATGACTGGGTACTAGAAGAAATAAAAAATGAAATTAAAAAGTTTCTTGAAACAAATGACAATGAAAACACCACTTACCCAAACCTCTGGGAAACAGCTAAAGCAGTAATCAGAGGTCAATTTATAGCAATAAGCAAACACGTGAAAGACAGGGGAAAAAATGGACAAATTCCTTGAAACTCATACCCTACCTAGCTTGACAAGGACATAGAACACTTGAACAGACCCATCACAAAAGAACAAAGTTATAAAAAGACTTCTCCATAAGAAAAGTCCTGGACCAGATTTCTAGCAAACATTCAGAGAGGATCTATCACCAATTCCACAGAAATTATTTCAAAAAATTGAAAAACAAGGAACATTCCCAGTCATTTTATGAAGCAAGCATAACCCTAATACCAAAACCAGGCAAAGATATTACCAAGAAAAAATACTACCGACTATAGATCTATCATGAATATGAGTGGACGTGGGGGGAGAGACTGCATAACAATGAATGAATTTCTCATTTACTTTTTAAAGAGAAGAACGAACTGGAGGGTAGGGGTAGGCAGGGAGAAAAGTGCAACAATGAATGAATAGAAATCCAAAATTGCTGTAAATTTTCATTAAAATTAGTAATAATATTAAAAAATTCTTAACAAAACCCTAGGCAATAGAATTCAAAAACACATTAAAAAAAATTCATCAGTACCAAGTGAGATTCATAAGAGGTATGCATGGAAGGTTGAACATAAGAAAAACAATCAGAATGACTGGAAACCCTAAGTTTCTGTAAACTTTCATTAAAATGAATAAAAAAATCCCAATCAATGTAATTCACTACATTAACAAAGGAAATAAAAAGAACCACAGGATCTTAGCAATATATGTAAAAAAGGCACTTGACAAAAGCCAACACCCCTTCCTGATAAAGACACTCAGCAAAATTGGAATAGAAGAGAATTTTCTCAACGTAGTGAAAAGTATATGTGCAAAACCAAGAGCCAATATCATTCTCAATGGAGAAAGCCTAAAAGTATTTTCCTTGAGAACAGAGATAGGCAAGGCCGCTTCTGTTCAATATTGTACTGGATGTGCTTGCTAGGACACTACAACAAGAGAAAGAAATAAAGGGCTTCCAGATTGGAAAAGAGACAGCTAAACGGTTGCTTTTTGCAGACAATATGATAGTGTACACAGAAAACCCCAAGGACTCAATTAAAAACAAACAAACAAATAAAAAAAACCCATAAAAACAAACTCCAAACTGGTAGAGCTAATAGATCAATTTAGAAGAGTGGCAAGATATAAGATCAGTATAAAAAAAATCAGTGGGAATCCTCTACAGTAACAAAAAGAACTCAGAGAAGGAAACCAAGAAAGCAGTACCATTTACAATAGCCAGCCACAAATTGAGGTAATTGAGAGTGAACCTTACTAGAGACAAAAAAGACCTGCACAAACAAAACTACAGAATATTTTTGTCAGAGGCAATAAAAGACCAAAATAAATGGGGAAATGTGTCCTGTTCATAGGAAGACTCAATATTGTGAAAATGACAATCCTATCAAAAGCAATCTACATAAATTCATTATTCAGAGAGATCAAATGGGAAATTGTCAAGTAAATTTGGAGTGGAAAAAGACCCAAAATAAGCACAGCACTTCTGAAGAACAAATTATAGTGGAAGCAATAGCACTTCCTGAACTCAAAACCTACTACATAGCAGTAGTAATGAAAATGGTATGGTACAATGACAGGCACACAGACCAATGGAACAGAACTGAGAATCCAAAATTAGACCTATGTATCTACGTTGGTCTTGTTAAATGCCATCAAGTTGTAGGGAACTTACAGCGACCCTATGAACGAAAATCCTCAACACTTGTGTGACTTTCACCCTTTCTCCAGCTTCATAGGGTTTCTGGAGGCAAGCTATTATGGAAGTGGATGTCACTCCTGCTTCCAAGCTTGTTTTAATCAGAAATCGCCACCAAACACTGTCCGCCATGTCCCTTCTGGAAGTGGCTTGTCACTTCCATAAAGGGGCCCATGACCTCCCTTTTGCCACGTGTTCAGGCTTCACGGCAGTTTGTTCCCCAAAGTACCAGAGTAAGCACGGAACAGAGGAAGCCCATTGTTTCCTTCTGGACGTGGCTTGTCACCTCCATCGAGGGGCCCATAACTTCTCTCTTGCCATGTGGTCAGGCCTCACGGCAGTTCATTTCCCAAATTACATGAGTACTCACAGAGCAAACCTGTTGTTCAAAGGGTTGCTATGAGTCTCCTACGACTTGACAGCACTTAACAACAATAACACCAACATAGAGATCAGCTGGCCTAGTGGAGGGAAAGTGATGCTAGCAAGCCAAAGGCCCTTCTAACCCGTGGCCCTCAGGCCTGTTTTTCATTGTTTTTGTTCAAACATTCTAGGTGGTATAGCCCGGGTGTGTCCACTTACTATACAGAGGTAACTTGTGGTTGCTGTGAAGTTGAACATTGTGACAATGATGTGCCACATGCCTCAATGGTTTCAGAGACCTTCGAGTAAAGACTAAATGCATAAAGTTCACCAGAGGCAAACTAAGATCAAGCTTAGACGTCCTAGTCTATGGTATAAAAAGACTGCCAGGTACAGCCAGAAATGCTCAATCTGGAGAGGATAAAATTGATGAATAGGACCTTCTAAAGATTAAATCCCTGTGCACATCAAAAACTTTTCCAACAGAGTGAAAATAAAACTTATCAACTGGGAAAAACATTTTGCAATATCATTTTAGACAAGGGTCTCATATCAACAGAATCCTACAGGACCTCTACAAGGAAAAGACTGATCACACAATTACAAAATGGGCAAAAGACATGGGAAGACTTTTCATATAAGAAGATAATCAAATGGCCAACAGGTACATGAAGAACTGCTCAAAATAAGAGAGATGCAAATCAAAACCCCAATGAGATATCTTCTCACTCAAGTAGCCGTGGTTAAGTTTAACAGGACAGCAAGTAATAAATATAGGGGAGGATGTGGTGAGATAGGAACTCTTCTGAATTGTTGGTGGGATTGTAAAATGGTACAACCATTATGGAAGGCATTTTGGCATTCCCTCAAAAATCTGAACAAAGAAATTCCATATGACCAGGCCATTACACTGCCTGGACTATAGCCCAAGAAAAATGTGTACAGGGGCACAAATAGAAACTTTTTTTTATTATTAAATTTTATTAGTTTTAATGAA
>NW_006400099.1:349291-356308 GCF_000299155.1 Elephantulus edwardii | reverse complement strand
AATACAATTTAATAATACTTTTTTTTAAAAAAAGGCTAAAGAAGGCCAAATCAAATCCACAGGAAACAAAATTAGACATTGAGGCCACCCCACCTGAATTTAAAAACCAACTCAGGAACAGGTTTGAGGCCTTGAACACTAATGAATGAAGACCAGATGAGCTGTGGGAGGCTATCAAGAGTATCATCCACGCAGCATGCAAAAGGTCATTACAAGAACAGACGAAGAAGAAAAGACCAAAATGGATGTTAGAAGAAACTCTGAATATAGCAGTAGACTGCAAAGAAGCCAAAGCAAAGGCAAGAAACCAAGAAACAGCTGAATAGAAAATACCAAAGGGCAGCATTCATAAGCTAAGTAAGTATCATAATGAAATGTGCCAAGAACTGGAGTCCAAATTCAAAAGAGCCATCCATACATGCTTGGCATTTCTTAAGCAGAAGGAACTAAAGAACAAATTCAAGCCTCGAGTCACAATACTTAAGGATGCTATGGGTAGAATACAGAATGATCCAAGGAAGTACTGAAAGAAGAGAGAAGGAATATACAGTCACTGTACCAAAAAGAACTGACTTACAGAAGAATTTCAAGAAACAGCATGTAATCAAGAGGCAACGGAGGTGAAGGAAGAAGTTCAGGCTGCCCTGTAGGACTTGGCAAAAAATAAAGTCCCGGGATTTAATGGAATATCAACTGACATATTTAAACAAACCAATACTACCCTGGATGTGCTCAAGAGGTTGTGGTAAGAAGTCTCAAGAACAACTACCTGGCCAACTAACTGGAAGAGATCCATATTTATTCCTATTCCAAAAAAAAGGTGACTCAACAGAGTGTGGAAATTATCTTACAGTATCACTCATATCACACACAAGTAAAATCCTGGTGAAGATTATCCAGAAACGACTGGAACTACTAGAAATACAAGCTGGGTTTAGAAGAGGCTGTGGAGCTAGACACGATCACTAATGTCAGACAGATCTTGGCAGAAAGTGGAGTACTGGAGGGATATCTTTCTGTGTTTGACTATGCAAAGGCATTTGACAATTGTCCTTTGTAGAGCTTCTTGGTCTGTGGAGCATGCATGATCAGGTTCCTCAACTCTCTTCTCTCTCTGGTGGTTCAGGGGGAGGTTCTTGTCTTCAGTCTTATGAAAGGTGAGGGTGATGTCACAATCCTGCACATTGGTAATGTCCTCAGCTCAAAGCAGGGATACCTGTGTGTTAGCAAGGAGCAAAGGTTGATAGAATGGGGTGGTGAAATTGGCCTGGGTGTGTCATGAGGACGTGTCTCTGTGGCAGTTGAGATTTAGTTTTACGCTCAGTGTTGACTTGGGATTCCATACCTTTCTTCCATTTTCTTTTGATGCTTGCTGCATCATTCAAGATTTCATCCATAAAATCCTTAAGTATTGCAACTGTAGGCTTGAATTTGTTCTTCATTTCCTTCAGCTTAAGAAATGTCAACTATGTTTTTCCATTTTGGTTTTCTAACTCCAGCTCTTTGCATATTTTATCCTGATACATTGCTTTGTCTTCTACAACAGGCCTTTGAAATCTGTTTAGTTCTCTTGCTTCAGCATTCAATCTCCCTTTCTTTTGCTCTCTCTACAGTCTAGTGGAACTTTCAGAGTCTCTTCTGACACCCATTTTGGTCTTTTTATTTATTCTTTTCTTTATAATGACCTTTTCTTTTCTTTACAGATGATGTCTTTGACATCATCCTACAAATAATATGGTCATTACTTTTCAATTCTTCAAATTTATTCTTAAAATAGTTTTAAAATTCACTTGGGATAGACTCAAGGTCATATTTTTATTCTATTTGACATGGTTTCATTTTCTTAAGCTTCAATTTGAACATGCACATGTGTTGTTGATGGCCTTTATTTGACTGATGATATTGATTTGATGGCTAGAGAAGCTGTGGTATATTCACATAATGGAATACTATACTGCACTGAAAAACAAGGAACTCATGCAATATTATTCAAAATGGGTGACCTTGGAGGACATTGTGTTGAGTGAAATAGCTCAGTCACAAAAGGACAAATACTGCATAGTGCCACTGTTGTAAAATGGGACTGACATTGGGATTGGGGGGAAACTGAGAGGGATAAATAATGTACACTGCATTGAAATATAGAGGAGGAAGAGAACTGTTTGGGAGGAATAGATGATTAGGTATTGTGGTCATGACAAGAGTCCAGAATGAAAGTTGCATAGTGGAGTAGACTTGGGGGGGGGCGTGTTGTATAACAGTGAAAGATTTTTTTTTGTTACTTTTCAAAGAGAAAAGCAAACTGGTGGGGAGAGGTGGAGAGGAAGGAAAGTGTGCAACAATGAATGAATCGATATCCAAAGTCTCTGTAAACTTTCATTAAAATAAAAAAAAAATCCTTGCTTCTAAGGAACAGCATGGTTTCATCCTCTCCAGGCTAGATCAATTAGTTCTCTTAGAAGTCCATGATAAGTTCAATATTCTTCTTTACCACCACAACTCAAAGGCATCAATTCTTCTTCTATCCTTTTTGGTCACTGTCTAGCTCTCTGATGCATAATATGTAACTGAGAAGACCATGGCCTGGTTCAGGTATACCTTCATCTCTAGGCTGTCTTTACCATTTTGGAGAGGTCTCTGACAAAACATTTCTCCAGTGCAATTAGTCTTTTGATTTCCTGACTGTTGGTGACAAGCGTGTTGATTGTGGAGCTGAGCAAGCTGAAATTATAAACAATTTCAACATCTTCTCTACCCACCATGGTGTTGCCAATTGGTCTAGTGTTAAGAACTTTTGTCCTCTTGATGTTGGACTTTAATCTACATTGAAAATTATAATCCTTGACTCTCTTCAACAAATGCTTCAGGCCCTACCCAAATTGAGCAAGCCAGGTTGTATCCTCTGCATAACGTAGGTTGTTGGAAAAGTCTTCCTCCAATGTTGATGCAACATTCCTCCTCATAAAGTCCATCTTCCCAAATGATCTGTTCTGCGTATAGACTGAAAAGGTATGGAGAGAGGACACACCCCTGACACACTTCTTTCCAGATTTTGAACCATAGAGTGTTTTCTTGCTCTATTCTGAGGATGGCTTTCTGCTCCAAGCATAGGTTTTTCATGAGCACAATCAAGTGCTCTGGGATTCCCATTCTTTTCAAGGTGAGTCACAATTTGTTGTGATCCACACAGTCAAATGCCTTTGCATAATTAGTGAAATACAGATAGACATTCCTCTGTTACTCTCTGCTTTCAGCCAAGATCCACTTGACATTTGTGACGGTATCCCCGTTGCCCCGGCCTCTTCTAAACCTGATTTGTATTTCTTGTAGTTCTCTATCAATGTACTGTTCTGATAGTTTTTAGATGATCTTCACAAGTTTCTGCTTGCATGTTCTTGTTATGTGCCATCGAGCCACTTGTGACTCATAGCAACCCTAAGTATAAGAGCCCTGAAACTTGCTCTATCCTGTGCCAACTTTACTGTCTCTGACACACCTATCCTCATTACCCTAGTCAATGTATCAATCCATCTCATCGATGTTCTTCCTCTATTTTTCCCTCCCTCCAACCTTCCAAGCATGATGGCCCTCTCCAAGAACCAGTAACTTCTTGCAACATGCCCAAAGTATGTAACATAAAGCCTCAGAATCGTTGCCTCCAAGGATCAGCTTGGCTTCACCCTCTCTAGGACAAACCTGTTTGTTCTCCTGGGAGTATATTCAACACTATTCTCCAGCACCACAGCTCAAAGGCATCAATTCTCTTTCTACCATCCCTAGTCATTGTCCAGCTTTCTAACGCATAGCAAGCAATTGAGAAGACTATGGTCTGGATCAGGATCATCTTAGTCTCTAGACTGATGTCGTTGCTCTTCGGTACTCTGGAGTGGTCCCTGACAGCCGACTTTCCCAATGCAATTCGTATCTTGATTTTCCTGGCTGTTGGTACCAAGAGTGTTGACTCTAGAGCCAAGCAAACTAAAGCTGTTAACAATCTCAATCTCTTCACCATCCGCCATGATGCTGTTAATTGCCCCAGTAGTGAGACTCTTCATTCCCACCCACCCCCAACTAGTTTATTTATAAAACTCAAATACAAATTCAAAAAAAATTATTTCAATTTCCCTCACTCCCTCACCCATCAAACTGTACAACCCAATTATTAATCCCTCTTCCCTCTGCACATCCACATCCCTCTGCTTCCAGGCTATCCCACCTATCCCGGATCCTTACACTCATTCTACAATAACAGTTTTATACAATATTTATCCTTGTGGGACTGAGTAAGTTCATTCAGCATAATGCTCCATAGTCCCTCCCAAGTTAGGTAATAATTTACAAAGTTATTACTCCTGCGTGCTGCATAGTATTCCATTGTGTGAAGGTACCATCATTTCTCAATCCATTAGTTTGTGGTTGGATATTTGGGTTGTTTCCATGTTCTTGCGATGGTAAATAAAGCTGCTATGAACACTGGTGTATAAATCTCAGTTTGTGCCGCAGTTCTCATATTCTTAGGGTATATTTCAAGTAGTGGAATAGCTAGGTCATATGGAATTTCTATGTTCAGCTTTTTGAGGAAACACCAAACTGCCTTCCAGAATGGTTGCACCATTTTACAATCCCACAATAAAGTATAAGAGTTTCATTCTCTCCACATAGTCTCCAACATCTATTACTTGCTGTCCTGTTAAACTTTGCCACTGGAGTGAGATGGTACCTCATTGTGGTTTTGATTTGCATCTCTCTTATTGGCAGTGATTTGGAGAACCTTTGTTTTCTTGATGTTGAGCTTCAATCCATACTGAAGGCAGCAGTCCTTCATCTTATGTACCAAGCACTTCAGGTCCTCCTCAGTTTCAACAAGCAGGGTTGTGCCATCTCAACCCTGTTAAAATGTATATTTCAACAACACAGGTTGTTGATGAATCTTCCTCCAATCCTGATGCCACATTCCTCTTCATACAGCCCAGCCTTCTGGATGATCTGTTCTGCATATAGATTGAAAAGGTATGGAGACAGAATACTTCCCTTCCTGATTTTGAACCATTCAGTGTCTCCTTGCTTTGTTCTGATGACTGCCTCCTGGTCCAAATATAGGTTTCATATAAGCACAAGCAAATGTTCTGGATTCCCAATCTTCTCAGAATCTGTGTGATACACAGAGTCAAACACTTTTGCATAGTCAATGAAACACAGATAGACAGTCCTCTGGTACTCTCTGCTTTCAGCCAAGATCCCTCTAACATTAGCTATAATATCCCTAGTACCACGGCCTCTTCTAAACCCATCCTCACATCTGGCAGTTCTCTGCTCTGTTGATGTGCTGCTCTACTATTTTTGGATAATTTTCAGTAGAATCTTGCTTGCATGTGACATTAATGATATTCCATTGGTTCACCTTTTTTTGAAATGGGAACAAATATAGATATCTTGCAGTCAGTTGGCCAGGTGGCTGGTATCCAGATTTCTTGGCACGATTTAGTGAGTGCATCCAGGGCAGCGTCTAATTGTTGTAATATGTATGCCGTCAATTCCTGGAGGCTTGTTTTTTGCCAATTGTTTCAGAGCAGCTTAAACTCCTTCCTTCCTCACCATAAGCTCCTGCTCATACACAGTTTCATGAAATTATTCTATGTCAGTCAATTCCTTCTGGTACAGTGACTCTATACTCTTTCCATCTTCTTTTAATGCTTCTTGGATTATTTCATATCCTGCCCAAAGGATCCTTACATATTGCAACTCATGGCTTGAATTTGTTTTTCAGTTCCTTCAGATTAAGAAATGCTTGCATGTAGTATTATTAATAATGCCCATTAATTTCCATACTCTGTCAGATCAACAGTCACCAATTATTAATTATTCAGGCATCGTATTTGCAATTTGTGACTGCAAAATTAGTAGAAGTCCTTAATTTCTATCTACTGCTTTCATGTTTGGTGTGCATATTTGAATAAAACTGTTATTAATTAATAGGCCTTCCTTTTAATGCACATGATAGAACCCAGTTACTCACAGCATTGTACTGTAGGACAGATTTTAACATGTTCTTTTTTACTGTGAATGTGACAACATTCCTATTTAATTTGGCATATCCAATATAACATGACTGTTTGATTCTAAAAAGACAAACAACAGTTTATCTCAGCTACTAATACCTAGTTTGTCACTGTTCGAGTGCCTTCCAATCTGAGGTTCTCACTAGTACCACTGTATCATACAATGTTGCTGCATTATTCATAGGGTTTTTGAAGGCTTGTTATTTCAGAAATCAATGGCTAGTCCTGCTTTTTTAATTCTGTCTCTATCCAGAAGCATTGCTGTTGAAATTGTTTACCATGTGTGACCCTGCTGGCGTATGAAATACCAGTGGTATGTTTTTCACATCACAGTAACACAAAAATCAACCCAGTACAGCAAACTGACTGAGAGGCACTGTACCCAGAAGAAAAATATATAAATGATAAGCATCCATCTAAGGCTTAATGGTCTACTGAGTACTTAGATATCTACTCATTCAGTAGACTATCAAGACTTCATAAAAGTCCTACAGTTATCAAAAGATTTTTGTCAAGAGTAGAAAAGATTAGAAAAAGAATCTTCAGGGATGAAGTATTTAATACTTCTCTCATAGAGGAGGTGGTGGATTTGAACTGCGTTCCTTTGGGATTGCAGTGCAGCTTCTTGCCAATAGGCCACCTGTGTTCCCTTATATAACTTACAACTTAATAAGAAAAAGACAAACAACCCAATAAAAATTGGGGTATACACACAAATAGTCAATTTATCAAAGGGGATATGGTGGTGGTGGTGGTTATGTGCCATCGATTTGCTTGCAACTCATAGCAACCCTATGAAGAAGAGCCCTAAATGCCATTCTATCCTGTGCCAACCTCGCCGTCTCAAACACACTCATTCCCACCACTCCACTAACAGAATTAATCCATCTCATCGAGGATATTCCTCTCCTGGGCCGTCCCTCCACTCTCCCAAACATGATGTCCCTCTCCAAGGACC
>NW_006400099.1:347131-349191 GCF_000299155.1 Elephantulus edwardii | reverse complement strand
TGCATTAAATGTGTAAATTGCTTTTGGTAGTATTGCCATTTTCACAACATTGAGTCTTCCTATCCATGAGCAAGGGATATTCTTCCACTTTTCACCAATGTTCATTAACAGTGTTTTTCACCATCACAAGAACATAGAAACACCTAAATGTCCAACCACAATCTACTGGATTGAGAAATTACGGTACATTCACACAAAAGAATATTTCACAGCACACAGGAGAAATTATTTTGTAAATTACTACCTAACTTCAGAGGGCCTTGGAGAGCATTATGCTAAGTGACCTAACTAAGTCCCATAACAACAAATATTGTATAAGACGATTATAGTAGAATGAGTATTAGGATCCAAGGGTGACGAAGGGTCAGAAGGCTGACAAAGAGAGGAGGCATTAATCACAAGGTCACACAATTTGATGAAAGGAGGGAAGGAAAGGGTGAACAAAAAGGGAAAGATCAGGTGTGAAAAACAACGCATATGAACTTTGTAAATAAACCAGTATAAAATAAAAATTAAAAAAAAAAAAACCCAACAAAACAAAACAAAGGAACAACAAACCACCACACACAACATTTCTAATTCTAATCTGAAGTACAATGCTGGATAGTAGGGATACTATACATACACATAAAAGGAGTACCTGTTAATACAATTATTATTCAAATATACACCCTAGACACTAAAATCAATGATGAAAAAATTTAGAATCTCAACCAACTTTTGCAGTTTGAAATTGATCAAACATGCAATCACACATTACTAATAATTGATGAGTGGAATTTAAAAGTTGGAAACAAGGAAGAGGGACTGGTAGTTGGTCCTGGTGAGTGAAATGAGGCCTGAGAGAGAATGACAGAATTTTGTACACTCAATGATGTTTTCATTGCAAATATTCTTTAAAAGAAAACATAAACAGTGAATATACACATGGACTTTTTCTGACAAACTACACAGTAATCAGATTGACATCTGTGGAAACAGTTGATGGAAAAGCTCAAAATAAGCAAGGACAGGGGCTGACTGTAGAAAAGGCATCACTTATCACTTACTCATGTGTAAGTTCAATGTTAAGCTGAAGAAAATCCAATGGAGGGTCAGTATAAGTAAAAATCTGCTAAATGTCATTTGGTTGGATGGTTATACAGTGATGAGGAAAGGAAGTGGAACATATCCTGTGGGAGGTTTTTATAAGACAGCTTAGGACTCATCATCTCTGCTACTTTGTAGTGTTCAAGACTGTCTTAAGTCCACATCGTAAATGCAAACGTAACTAGAAGATGTAGTCTGAGTTTTTAAGAAAAAGGAAAAGAGCAACATCACATTTAAATGATCTGCTTTCTACTCCATTCTGACTCAGTGATCTGCCATTGGTTTTTTGAGGCTGTAAATCTTAATGGGAGGAGAAAGTCTATCTTTTTCCCGTGGAATGGCTGGCACATTCCAATTGTCTTTGGGTGAGCATGTTGCAGACTACGCCATCAGAGAAGGAAGACAATGACAGAAATTCTATTAATCTGGTATATTAGCAACAACATCTGCTTGTAAAGAAAAACTTTCATCTGAATAAAAATATGCCATTAAGACAATAAGTAAGGATTGCTTCAGACTATTTGGGACAAGTATATTAAATTGTAGGAGGAGGGGGAGAACGCTGCCGCCAGACGGGGTTCCACCGCGAGAGGGGCCGGGAAGAGACCCGGGAAGAACAACAGCCAGCCACCTACCGCGGAACTCCAGAGGAGCGAAGACTACCAGACACTGTGTGACCCCCCTGCAACCCACACCTGTGTGACCCTTAACACACAGGGTGCTGCTGTATAAACCCCCAGCAGCGCCCAAGCCTCATCCCCACCTCTTGGTGGTAGTGTCCAAGCCCTGCGCTCCTTACCCCCTAGTCCCTTGCTTTCCTCCCCTTCCCCCACCCTCCTCGCAGCTCCACAACCACACATCTCAACCCCCACCACAGCCCTGTGACCTCAGGACACCACCTTGGATGCAGCCATCACCCGGAGCTATCAGGCGAGCTGTTGAGGAACTAACCTGGCAGGAGAAAGGCCGGT
>NW_006400099.1:345802-346763 GCF_000299155.1 Elephantulus edwardii | reverse complement strand
GGGAAGAGGGTAGAGAGAATGGTACAGCAATGAAGGAATGAAAACCCAAAATCCTTGTAAATGTTCATTAATACTAATAAAATTTAATTAAAAAATAAATTGTAGGAGGAGGAAGAGGTGTAAGCAGGAACTAATGACTGGAACGTGGAATGTGAGAAGCATGAATGTAGGAAAACTGGACATCATTAAAGAAATGAAACACATAAATAGTGACATACTAGGCATTTCCAAAATGAAATGGATTGGCATGGGACATTTTTAATAAGATGATCATATGATCTACTATGCTGGAGATGAAAAGGTGAGAAAAAAATGGGGTCACTTTCATAGTTAAAAAGGCTGTATCTAGATGCATCTTGAAATACAATGCTGTAAATGACAGGATCATATTCATATTAACAAGGAAGATCTGTTAATACCACTATCATTCAAATATATGCACCAACAACCAGCGACAAAGAGAATACATGATTTCTACCAACTTTTGCAGTCAGAAATCGATCAAACATGCAACCAAGATGCATTAATAAAAATAATGGGTTCCTGGAAAGCAAAAGTTGGAAACCAGGCAGAAGGATCAGCATTCAGAAAACATGGACTTGGTGACAGAAATAAGGATGGAGATAGAATGATAGAATTCTGTAAAACAAATGATTTTTACACAGCAAATACCTTTTATAAGAAACATAAACACAAACTATACCCACGGACTTCACCTAATGGTATGCACAGGAACCAGGATGATTACATCTGCAGAAGTATTCATTGGAGAAATTCAAGATAAGGAGTGAAAACTGGGCCAGGTACTAATTGTGGAACAGACCATCAACTATTCACATGCCAAGTTCAAATTAAGGCTAAAGAAGACCTACAACCAGGAGAAGATAATGTAGATGAATGGGATCTTCTAAGACTCAAATCCCTATGCACATCCAAAAACTTCTCCAACAGGGTAAAAAGG
>NW_006400099.1:328272-333068 GCF_000299155.1 Elephantulus edwardii | reverse complement strand
GCTGGGGGTTTATGCAGCAGCACCCTGTGTGCTAAGGGTCACACAGGTGTGGGCTGCAGGGGGGTCCCACAGTGTCCGGCAGTCTTCGCTCCTCTGGAGTTCCACGGCAGGTGGCTGGCTGCTGCTCTCCCCGGGTCTCTTCCGGGTCCCTCTCGCGGCGTTCCCCGGTCTGGCGGTGGCCTTCCCCCGGCCTGGCGGGCGGCCGCGTGCGTTCCCCCGGCTGCTCTTCCCGGGTCTCTTCCGGGTCCCTCTAGCGGCGTTCCCCGGTCTGGCAGCGGCGTTCCCGGTCTGGCGGCGGCGTTCCCCCGGTCTGGCGGGTGGCCGTGTGCGTTCCCCCCGGTGGGCGGCGGGGTGCGTTCCCCCGGTGTTCCCCGGTCTGGCGGCCTCGCCCTCGCGCTGCGTCGCCCTCGCGCTGCGTCCACTGTCCAACTCTTGAATGTATAGTACGTAATTGCGAAGACTATAGCCTGGATTAGGCACACCTTAGTCTCCAACCTGACATTATTGCTCTTCAGTACTCTTGAGAGGTCCCTCACAGTTGACTTTCCCAATGCAGTTCATCTTCTGATTTCCTGGCTGCTGTTACCAAGAGTGTTGCCTGTGGAACCAAGCAAACTAAAACTGTTAACTCAATTTCTTCACCATCCATACGGATGCTACCAATTGGCCCAGTGGTGAGAATCATTGTCTTCTTATTGTTGTGCTTCAATCCATATTGAAGGCTGCAGTCCTTGATCTTCTGCAGCAAGTGTTTCAGGTCCTCCTCAGTTTCAGCAAGCAGGGTTTTGTCATTTCCATAATGCAGGTTGTTGAATATTCTTCCACCAATCCTGATGCCATATTCCTCCTTGTACAGTCCAGCATATCGGATGATCTGTTCTGCATAAATATTGAAAAGGTATGGAGACAAAATACATCCCTGACGGACCCCCTCTTGATTTTGAACCATGTAGTGTCTCCTTGCTCTGTTCTGACGACTGCCTCTTGGTTCTAGTATAGGTTTCACATGAGCACAATCAGATGTTCTGGGATTCCCATTGTTCTCAGAGTCAGCCATAGCTTGTTGTGATCCACACAGTCAAAAGCCTTTGCATAGACAATGAAGCACAGATATTCTTCTGGAATTCTCTGCTTTCTGCCAAGATCTATCTAACACTAGCTATAATATCCCTAGTACCACACCCTCCTCTAAATCCAGCCTGCACATCTGGAAGTTCTCTGCTGACATATTGTTCCAAACGTTTTTGGATAATTTTTAGCAGAATCTTGCTTGGATGTGATATTAATGACATTGTTCGATAATTTCCACACTCTGTTGGGTCACCTTTCTTTAGAATGGGGACACATATCGATCTTTTCCAGTCAGGTGGCCAGCTGGCTGTCCTCCAGATTTCCTGGCACAACTTAGTGAGCACATCCAGGGCCAACTTGTTGAAATAAATCAATTGGTATGCTGTCTACTCCTGGAGCCTTGTTTTTTGCCAATTCCTTCAGAGCAACTTGAACTTCCTCCTTCTTCACCACAGGCTCTTACTCATATGTTATTTCATGAAATTCCTTGGTGTCAGCCAATTCCTTCTGATACACTGACTCTGTGTACTCCCAAATTCTTTTGATACTTCCTGGATCACTCAATATTCTACCCAAAGTATCCTGTAGTATTGCCACCTGTGGCTTGAATTTGTTTTTCAACTCCTTCAGCTTAAGAACCACTGATCGGCCCTTTTGATTTTCTGACTCCAGCTCTCTGCACATTTCATTATAGTATCTTGCTTTGTTGTCCTGAGCTGCCTTTTGAAATTTTCTGTTTAGCTCTTTGATTTCTTGATTTTTTCCCTTTAGCTTTGGCTTCTCGGTGCTCTAATGCAATACCCAGAGTCTCATCTGACATCCATCTTGGTCTTTCTTCTTCTTCAGCCTCTATAATGATCTTTTGCATTCTTCATGGACCAATATATGAAAAGGTGCTCATCCTTATCAGTCATTTTGTTGTTGTTGTGTGCCATTCAGTTGATTCTAACTCATAGTAACTCTATAAAAGACAGAATATAACTACTCAGTAAAGTTTCCCGTGCTGTAATTTTTATGAGAAAAAGCCATGGTTGTGCAGTCTTTAAGTGCTTAGATTCTAACTGAAAGGTCAGTAGCTCAGACCTACCAGCCTCTCCTTGGAGAAAGATGTGGTATTCGGCTCCCATAAAGATTACTGTCTTGGAAACCCTACGTGGCAGTTCTACTCTGTCCTAAAAAATCAATATGAATCAGAAACGATTTGGTGACAATGAATTAATTTTGTATGAGTGTCTGGGTGTGTGGTTTCTTCATGGTGTACCATAAAACCTATTCACTTTTTGTGTTTTCAGCAGATGCAATTCATTTATCTATTTCTCCTTTCCTGCTCTGATTTCAGTGAAAGCTGACAAAGTAGGTTATCTTTAACCTAATCACTCATACACATTCAAACTTACAAACATTTATTACAATGTTCACACTGTAATTGTACTTTTCCAACCTCTTTCCTGTAATAATGACTTCCATTAATCCTTCTATACTTTTCTGACTCTTCTTTTTTTGTGCTGTCCATTCTCTTATTGTATATTGCTTTCCCTTCACTCATCGTAATATTTGTCTATTAACTATTTGAAAGATGGACAATCTCCTCTTATGCAATTTACAGTCTCAGAAAACCCACCAGAGGGTCAGCTACGAGTGGGGTTTGACTCAATGGCAATGAGCTTTTTGAGTGTTACTTCACTCAGCATACTGTCCTCTGGATTCATTCATATTATGCAGAGTTTCACAAACTCTTGTTTATTAGATTTATAGTATTCCAGTATGTTAGAGTCATCAATTCTTTATCCATTTGTCAATTGGTGGGCACTTGGTTGTATCCATATCTTCACTATTGTAAATGATGCTGCAATAAACATGGGTACACACATGGCAGTTTATGCCACAGTATTACTGACTCTAATGATATTTCTGTTACCAACTTTATAACAAAGTTTCCAAATGCCTTCCACAGTCATTGTACCATTGTGCCATTCTGCATTATCACTGAGAGTGTGTAAGAGTTCTAGTGTCTCTACAAACTCACCAGCATATGTCGTTTACTGGCTTACAGAATTTTACTGTTGCTGCTGGAATTAGATGATGTCACACTCTTATTTGCATCTCTCTAAAAGCTAATGATCCATTTATGATGAAATCCTTAATAAATTCAATCTTCTCTCCATCGATCATGATGTTGCCTATATCCCTTTTGTGAGGATTTTAATTTTCTTATTGTTAACATGTAGAACATGTAGTCCTTAATCTGTAGTCCTTAATATTCTGTAGCAAATTGCCTCAGATTCTCTTCACTGTCATCAAGCAAGGCATTGTCATGTCCATAATGCAGGTTGTTGATGAGTCTTCCTCTGATCCTGATGCCACATTCTTCTACAGAAAGTCCAGCTCCTTGAACAAGACGAACAGAGTTCCCTATATAAACTGAGTAGGTAGGAAGAAAGTAAACAGCTCTGACACACATCTTTCTTGATTTTAAACCACACAGTGTCCTTTTACTCTGTTCAGACCACACAGTTTCTTTGTCTAAATATATGGTGTGGTTTTTTTGTGTTTTTATTTTTATTTTTATTAATTTCAATGAACATCTACAGAGATTTTGGAATTCCATTCATTCATTGTTGCAGTTACTCCCCACCCACCCCATCCACACCCCCAGTTCGCTCCTCTCCTTGAAAAGCGAAAGAAAAATTACTTCATTGGTACACAATCCCCCTGCACACCCCCACCCCCACCCCGATTATACTCCACTCTGCAACCCTCATTCCGGACTCTTATAATAATCATAATGCCCTAAAATATATTATTTTAAACTATTTTCTCCCTCATCGTCTTCAATCCAGTAAACATAATTTATGCAGTTTTCCTCAGTCTTACCCCCACCCCGATGTCAGCCCCATTCTACAACAGTGGCACCATATAGTATTTGTCCTTTTGCGACTGAGATATTTCACTCAGCATAATGTCCTCCAGGGTCACCCATTTGGAATAATATTGCATGAGTCCCTTGTTTTTCAAAGCAGCATAGCATTCCACTGTGTAAATATACCACAGCTTCTCTATCTATTCATTTGTTGATGGGCACTTGGGTTGTTTCCAACTCCTGGCTATTGTGAATAAAGCTGCTATAAACATGGGTGTGCATATAACTGCTGGATGTCGTTTATGGTCTCTTTAGGGTATATTCACAGAAGCGGAAATGCTGGGTCAAATATTACCTCTATTTGCAACTTTCTGAGAAAGCGCCACACCACTTTCCACAGTGGTTGCACAATTTTACACTCCTACCAACAGTGAATAAGGGTTCTAGTCTCTCCACAACCTCACTAGCATTTGTTGCTTGCTGTTCTGTTAAATTTTGCTGGTCTTACTGGGGTGAGATGATATCTCACAGTTGACTTGATTTGCATCTCTCTTAGAGCGAGAGATTTTGAACATTTCTTCATGTGCTTGTTGGCCATCTGAATGTCTTCCTTGGTGAAGTGTCTATTCACATCCTGTGTCCATTTTTCTATTGGATTATTTACCTTTATCTTGCTGTAGTGCTCAAGTATTTTATAAATTCTAGATATAAGTCCCTTATCTGACATGTCATTACCAAACACTTTTTCCCAGTCTGTGGCTTCCCTTTTTACCCTGTTGGAGAAGGTTTTGAATGTGCATAGGGATTTGGTTCTTAGAAGGTCCCATTCATCTATTTTGTCTTCTCCTGGTTGTAAATTTTTCAG
>NW_006400099.1:313164-328137 GCF_000299155.1 Elephantulus edwardii | reverse complement strand
GTATATGGAGTGAGGTGGGGATCTTGTTTAATTTTTCTGCAGATAGTTTTCCAATTTTGCCAACACCATTTGTTAAAAAGGCTGTCATTTCCCCAACTAACTAATTTCATCTCCTAGTCAAAAATCAATTGACCATAAATACATGGGCTGATTTCTGGGTTGTCAATTCTATTCCATTGATTTATGTGTCTGTCATTGTACCAGTACCACACTGTCTTAAATACCATGGCAGTGTAGTAGGATTTGAAATCAGGGAGTGAGATGCCTCCTACCTTTCTTCTCTTTTTAAGGAGTGCTTTGTTTATTCGGGGCTTCTTTCCATTCCAAATGAAGCTGAAGATTGCCTTTTCCATCTCGTGGAAGAATGGGATTGGTATTTGTATTGGGACTGCATTGAATGTGTAAATTGCCTTTGGTAGTATTGCCATTTTCACAACATTGAATCTTCCTATCCATGAGTAAGGGATAGTCTTCCACTTCTCCAGGTCTCTTTTTATTTCTTGCAGTAATGTTTTGTAATTTTCTTTGAATAGAGCCTTTGTGCTTCTAGTTATATTTACACCCAAATATTTTATCTTGTGATTTGCTACTGTGAAGGTATTGATTTTCTTAGCTCCAGCGCTGTATTTTCTTTCTCACTGTAGAGAAATCCAACTGACTTTTTTATGTTGATCTTGTATTCTGCTACTTTGCTGAATTGGCCAACTATGTCCAATTGTTTTCTTGCTGAGTCTTTAGGGTTTTCTAAGTATAGTATCATGTCATCTGCATAGAGGGATAATTTTACCTCCTCTTTGCCAATCTGTATACCTCTTATGTCTTTCTCTTATTACTATCACTAAGACTTCCAATACAATATTGAATAAGAGAGGAGATAATGGGCATCTTTGCCTAGTTCCTGTTCTTAAAGTGAATGCCTTTAACCTCTCTCCACTGAGAACAAAGTTGTCTCAAGGGTTTTCATAAATACTTTTTACTATTGAAGAAATTCCCCTCTAGTCCTATTTTGTTGAGTGTTTTAATCAGAAAAGGGTGTTGGATTTTGTCAAAGGCCTTTTCTGCATCAATTGATAGGATCATGTGGTTCTTGTTCTTTGCTTTTTAATATGCTGAATAACATTAATTGTTTTTCTTATATTGAACCATCCTTGCTTACTTGTTATGAATCCCACTTGGTCATGATGGGTTATTTCTTTGATGTATTTTTGGATTTTATTGGCCAATATTTTATTCAGGATTTTTGTGTCTATGTTCATAAGAGATATTGGCCTATAGTTTTCTATTTTGGTGGTTTCCTTTCCTGGCTTTGGTATCAAGGATATGTTTGCTTCATAGAATGAGTCTGGGAGAATTCCATCTTTTTCTATTTTCTGAAATAGTTCAGTAGAATTGGTGACAGTTCTTCTCTGAATGTTTGATAAAATTCACTTGCAAATCTATCTGCTTCAGGGCTTTTTTTGGTTGGAAGTTGTTGTATTACCTTTTCAATTTCTTCTTTTGTAATGGGTCTGTTCAGATGTTCAATTTCTGTTTGTGTCAGTTTAGGTAGGTTGTGCCTTTCACAGTATTTGTCCATTTCCTCTAGGGTTTCATATTTTTTGAGTATAGTTTTTAATAATATTCTAATGTTAGCTTTTTATTTTAGTTGGTTCTGTTGTGATGTTGCTTGATTCATCTCTTATTCAGATTATTTGTGTTTTCTCCTTCTATTCTTTTGTGAGTTTTGCTAATTGTCTGTCCATTTTACTGACCTTTTCAAAGAACCAACTCCTAGTTTTGGTGATAGTTTCAATTGTTTTTCTGTTTTCTATTTCGTTTATCTCTGCTCTAATTTTTATAATTTCGGGTCTTTTTTAGAGGATGTCGGGTTTTCTTGCTGTTTTTTTCAATTTGTTGGAGATGTTGGGTTAGAGAGTCAATGGTCAGTTTTTCCTGTCTTTTGATGTGTTTGCTTATTGCTATAAATTGACATCTGAGTACTGCTTTGGCTGTTTCACAGAGGTTTTGGTAAGTATTCATTGTCATTTGTTTCAAGAAACGTTTCAATTTCATTTGTTATTTCTTCTTGCACATAGTTGTGTTCAAGCAAGTTGTTGTTCAGTTTCCAAACGTATGATTTTCTTCCTCCTTTATTCTCTTGCTATTAATTTCTAATTTTGTGGCATTGTGATCTAAGAAGATACTTTGTATAATTTCTATGTTTTTGAATTTGCTGATGCTTGCCTTGTGACCTAGAATGTGATCTATTCTCGAGAACGTTCCATGCACATTGGAAAAGAAGGTATATTTTGCTTTCTATGGGTGCATTAGCCTACGAGATCGAGTTGGTTAATTGTGTGGTTTAATTCTTGAGTATCTTTGTTGAGATTCTTTTCGCTAGTTCTACCTTTTCTTGAAAGGGGTGTATTGAAGTCTCCAAGTACTATAGCAGTGTTGTCTATCTCCTTTTTCAATCTTGTTAATGTGTGTTTTATATATTTTGCAGGTCTTTCATTTGGTGCATAGATATTCAATATTGTTATATCCTGTTGTTCTACTGACTCTTTGAGCATTAAGTAGTGACTTTCTTTGTCCTTTGTGATGGTTTTTGCACTGAAATTTATTGTATTAGAGATTAGTATCGCTACTCCTGCTTTTTTTTTGGTTGCAATTTGCTTGGTATATTTTCCCCCATCCTTTAATTTTTAGTCTTTCTTTATCTTCATTTTTCAGTTGTGTCTCTTGTAGAGAATATATTGGTGGATTTTGGGTTTTTTTATCCAATCTGCTCCTCTCTTTCTCTTCAGTGGTGCATTTAAACCATTCACAGTGTAATTATTGAGAGGTAAGGTTTTACTGCTGTCATTTTGTTCAATTCTTTTTAGTGTTGTTGCTAGTTACTTTGTTCCATCCTGTTTTCTGTGGCATCTCTGTATGAAGGACGTCTCTCAGTGTTTCCTGTAAGGCTGGTCTTGTTTTTCATAAACTCCTTTAGGTTCTGTATTTCTGGGAATATTTTGATCTCTCCTTTGTACTTGATGGCCAGTTTTGCTGGGTACAGTGTTCTTGGTTGAAAGTGGTGTTCTTTTGAGTGTTCGATATATGCAATTCCATTGTCTTCTTGCTCGCATGGTTTCTGCTGAGCAATCAGCAATTACTCTTATCTGTTCTCCCTCATAGGTTACTCTTTGTTTCTCTCTCGTTGCTTTTAGTATTCTCTCCTTATGTTTTGTTCTAGCAAATTTGACAATAATATGCCTTGATGTTTTTCTTTTAGGGTCTATTCTATATGGCGTTCACTCAACTTCTTGAATATATATTCTGTCATTCCTCATTATGCCTGGAAAGTTTTCCTCTAGTAATTCTTCCACAACTTTTTCAGTGCCTTTACTCACTTCTTCCCATTCTGGGATTCCAATGAATGCGAATGCTATTTCTTTTAATTGTATCCCACATTATTCTTATGTTTTCTTCTGTTTCCTTCTTTTTTGATTCTGCTTTTTTCCTCGGTCAGATCTGTGGTGACAATTCTGTCTCCTATTTCACTGATTCAGTTTTCCATCTCTTCACCTCTATTCATATGTCTGTCCATCATGTTGACAGCATCAGAAACCTTAGATTTCATATTTTGGATCATGCTTTCTTGTTTTCCAGTGCCTCTAATGCCTCGTTTGTTTTCTCTGCATTGTTTTGGTTTTTTTTAAGCTCCTCCTGATTTTTTACTGTTGTGTCCAGTTTGTTTTTCAAGCATTGAAAATATTCAATCTTTTTTTTTAAAATTCTGCATCAGAAAGTTCCATCAGACTTTCTGGCTTCATGAAATCCATTGCTACTCTGACATTTGGGGGGGGGAGATATCTTGTTTTGGGCTTGCGTGGTGAGTGAGGTACCCTGCTTCTTTCGAGACATTGATGTGGAAGATTTTTGAAAACTAAGGTGATAGTTGGTTCTTGGTTTGATGTCACTGTTCCTCTTCGAGATGTCCAGGACTTCCCTGTTGCTTGAGTTAGCGGGACCAACGTGGTAAGGCCAAACAGCAGTTTGTAGTCCAAAGAAACGAAATCTTCAATATTAGACAACTTTTTTAGGGGAGGTTGATAAATGCTATAATTTGGTCTATGTGGTTTTTGGGTTTTTTGGTGTTTTTTTTAAAACTCCTGGCCCGAGGGCCAAAGGCCTGAGGGCCCCAAAATTCAAAGCTGGGTGAGGGCAAATTCCAGGGCAAGGGGGGCCTGATACCTGTGGGGCATGGCACGGGGCAAAGGTCCAGAGGTGTGTCCCAGTCCAAATCCACTCCCTCTCTCCACTGTGTCTGCGTGCTAGATATATGTTTCACATGAGCAAAATTAAGTGTTTTGGGATTTTCATTCTTCTCAAAGTCAGCCATAATTTGTTATGATTCACATTGTCAAATTATAGTCAATAGTTCATAAATAGGCATCAATAGTGGTGAGAAAATGAAAATCCTTACCACTGGACCAATAGGTACATCATGATAGATAAAGAGAAGATTGGAGTTTTTTATGATTTTATCATTCTTGTATCAACAATCAAGAGCCTTGATACCAGCAGTCAAGAAATCAAAACACATTGTAAAAATCTTCATTTGAAGACTAAGGTGCATCTGACTCAAGCCATGGTCCTTACAATCGCTTCCTACGCATCTGAAATTTAGACAATTATAAAGGATGACAAAAAATAATGTCTTTGAATTGTGATATTAGAGAACAGTACTGAATATTCCATAGACTTCCAAAAGGAAAACAGAGGTCTTGGAAAAAGTACAGTCAAGGTGGTCCTTAGAAGCATGAAACCTCATCTCACATACTTTGGGTATGTTGTTAGGAGGAGCCATTCCTTGGAAAAAGACAAACCTGGAAAGATGGAATGTCAGCATAGGAAAGGAAGACCCTCAACAAGATGGATCGACATAATGACTAGCAATGGGCTCAAATATATCGGGGATCAAGAGGTTGGTGCAAGATAGGGCAGGGTTCAGATCTGTTGTTTATAAGGTAACTGTGAGTAGTTCTTGACTCCACGGCACCTAAAAACAAAAACAATAGCTTGAGCTATCATTGTTGTAATACATATGTTGTTGTAATAAATATTGTAATTGTTGTTGTTGTGCTTATGTGCCATAGAGTCGTCTGCAACCACAGCGACTCTACGGCAGCTCTAAACCCTGCCCTGTCCTGAGCCAGTCTCATTAATTCTGACACACCAATCCCCATTGCCTCAGTTACTGTATCAATCCATCTCATCCAGAATCTTCCTCTTCTGTGCTGTCCCTCCACCCTTCCGAGCATGATGTCCTTCTCCAAGGACAAGTCTCTCCTTGTCATGTGCCCAAAGTATCTGAGATGGAGCTTCAAAATCCTAGCCTCCAAGAAGAAACTTGGTTTCACCTTCTCCAAGACAGATCTATTTGTTTTCTTGGCAGTCCATGGTATATTCAAGATTTTTCTCCAGAACCACAATTCGAAAGCATTGATTTTTCTTCTATTTTCCTAGTCACTGTTCAGCTCTCTGATGCATAGCAAGTACCTGAGAAGATCATGGCCTGGATTAGGCACACCTTAGTCTCTAGACTGACATTGTTACTTTCGGTACTCTGGAGACATCCCTGACAGCAGATTTTCTCAATGCAATTTGTCTTTTGATTTCCTGATGGCTGGTGTTAAGAGGGCTGATTGTGGAGATGAGTAAGCTGTGATTGTTAACAACCTCAGTCTCTTCTCCATCTATCATGGTGCTGTCAATTGGCTCAGTGGTGAGAATCTTTGTCTTCTCGATGTTCAGCTTCAATCCATACCAGAGACTACAGTTCTTGACCTTCTGCAGCAAGCACTTCAGGTCTTCTTCAGTTTCAGTAAGCAAGGTTGTGCCACCTGGATAACGTAGGTTACTGATGAGTCTTTCTCCAATATAGAGCCGTGCTTCCCAAATGATCTGTTCTGCATACATATTGAAAAGGCATGGAGACAGGATGCATTCCTGATACATTCCTTTTCTGATTTTGAACCATGCAGTGTTTTCCTGTTCTATTCTGAAGATTGCTTCCAAGTAAAAGTTTCACATAGGCACAATCAAATGTTCAGAGATTCTCATTTTCCTTACAGTTAGTCACTACTTGTTGTGATCCACACATTCAAATGCTTTTGCATAGTGTCTTTGCTTTCTGCCAAGACCCATCTGACATTGGCAATAATATCTCTAGTGCCATAACCTCTTCTAAAACCACCTTGTATTTCTGGTAGTTCTCTGTCAATGTACTGTTATTAATATTATGTTTATTAAATATAAAACTGTAATGTTTATAATTACAAACATCAAAAACACCTTGACATTTTTTTAATATTTGTTGGCTGAGTGTCTTTGGTGAAATGTATTTTCAGATCCTCTGCCCATTTTTTAATTGAGTTTTTTTATTTTATTGAATATTATGTAAATTTTAGAGGTTAGTTCCTTGTCAGATACGTCTTTGGCAACAGAGGGGTGTTTTTCTTGTTTGTTTTTAATCACGACAGTAACAGAGTGCCAGGTTTTTTTAAGTCACGTAGTGGTTGGTAAATTTGAAATGGCAAATTTTCAGTTAGCAGCCAAGCACTTCACCATTTTACCACCAGCACTCATTTACCAGTCTTTCCCAAAACCTAGCCCACTCTTGTCCAGTGTATTCCAACTTATAGGACAGAATAAAGATTTAGAGATATCGTTTATCATATCTTTCTCCCTTGGGGTGGCTGGTGGGTTCAAACCATCGGCCTTTGGTTTAAAAACTAAGCACATTTGGCCATTCACACACACACTCATTGCTGTCAAGTGACAGAGGCTATAACTTATATAAAAGGAGACTGCCCATCTTTTGTGGAGCAGCTGGTGGATTTGAAATGAAAAACTTTGGGTTGGCAGCACAACTATCTATTTTCTGTCACTAGAGCTCACCTCTATTAGTCATTGTTTTTGTAGTTGTTAGGTGTCCTCAGGTTGAGTATGACTTAACAGCAACATTATGAACAGATTTGAACCCTGTCAAATCCTGTGCCATCCTCATCATCTTTGACATACTTGAGACCATTTCCTCGGTCATATTCACAAGGTCAATCCATTTCATTGAGTGTCTTCTTGCTGAAAGATACAAATAAAAACTATAATATCACTTTACTCCTACTAGAATGGTGGTGGTGTTGGTTGTCATATGCCATCAAGTTGCCTGCTCATGGTGACCCTATGTACAATAGCTCTGAAACAGTTTAACTGACTCTGACACTTAATCCCCACTACCTCAGTTACTGTGTCAATCCTTCTCTTACAGGGTCTTCCTCTCCTGCGCTGTCCCTCCTCCAAAGACTGGTCCCTCCTGGACACATGCCCAAAGTATGAGAGATAGACCTTCAAAATGCTTGCCTCAATGGAGAAATTTGGTTTTACCCTCTCTAAGACAAATCTCTTTGTTCTCTAGGGTGGTCCATGGTATGTTCAATAATCTTCACCAGCACGACAACTCAAAAGCATCAATTCTTCCGTCTTCCTTAGTCACTGCCCAGCTCCCTGGTGCACAGCAAGTAATTGTGACCACCACAGCCTGGATCAGACACATCTTAGCCTCTAGACTGACTGTCTTTACCATTTTGGAGAGGTATATGACAACACACTTCCCCAAGCAATTTGTCTTTTGATTTCCTGATTGCTAGTGCCAAGAGTGTGGACTGTGGAGCCAAGCAAGCTGTAATTGTTAACAACCTCAATTTCTTCTCCATCTATATCCTGGTGCTGCCAACTGACCCAGTGGTAAGAATCTTTGCTTTGAGGGCTGGGCCGGTAGAGAAGTGCAGCAATGAATGAATGGAAATCCAAATTATCTGTAAATGTTCATTAAAATTATTTTTAAAAACATTTTTTAAAAAAGAATCTTTGCTTCTTGATATTTGGCTTCAATCCACACTGAAGACTACAGTTCTTGACCTTCTGCGTCAAATACTTCAGGACCTAGTCAGTTTCAGCAAGCAAAGTTGTGTCACCTGCATAATGCAGGTTTTTTTACTACTCTTCCTCCAATCCTGATGTCATATTCGTTCTCATCAAGTCCAGCCTCTCTAATGATCTGTGCTGTATACAAATTGAAAAAGTATGGAGACATGATGCATCCCTGACATACCCCTTTCATGATTTTGGACCATGCAGTGTTTTCTTGCTCTGTTCTGAGAACAGCTTCCTGGTCCAAGTATAGGTTTTGCCTAAGTACAATTAAGTGTTCTGGGATTCCCGTTCTGGGATTCCCATTCTTCTCAAGGTTAGCCACAACTTGCTATGATCCACACAGACACAGATAGACATTCTTCTTCCTCTTTACTTTCAGAAAAGTTCCATCTGTCATTGGTGATAATGTCTCTAGTGCCATGGTCTCTTCTAATATCGTTGTGTTATTAGGTACCAGGAGTTGAGTATGACTCATAGTGACCCTAAGAACAAAAGATCTGGATCCTGTTCTATACTTTACCATACTCACACTTCCTGACACACAAGAGCGCATTACAAGCACTCACCATATCAATCCATTGGCTTGTATTTCTGGTAGTTCTGTCAGTGTGCTGTTCCAATCTTTTTTTTTTAAATATCTTCAGCAGGATTTTGCTTGCATGTGTTATTTCTACACTCACCATTTTTTTGAATGGTAATAAATATGGATCTCTTCAAGTCAGATGGCCAGGTAGTTGTCCTACAGATTTCTTGGCACAACCTGGTGAGCATGTCCAGAACAGCATATATTTGTTGAAATATGTCAACTGGTATTCCATTAATTCCTGGGGCCGTGGGTTTTTTTGCCAATTCCTTCAGAATAGCTTGAACTTCTTCCTTCATCATGATATGTTGTTTCATGAAATTTCTCTGTCATCCAGTTCTTTTTGGTATAGTGATTCTCTGTACTCCAATATTCTTCCCATAACATCCTTAAGTATTGCAACTCTAGGCTTGAATTTGTTCTTTAGTTCCTTCTGCTTAAGAAATGCCAACCAACCTCTGAAAACCAGTTGGAAAATCAGCTATGAGTAGGCTACAACTCATCAGAATATAGCAAAAACAACAACATACACATGTGAAATGTGGACAATGACTAAGGAAGACCAAATAAGATTTGTCCCTTTGAATTATAGTATTGGCGAAGAATATTAAAAATATTTCCAAAAGCACAAATTTATCTTGGAAATAGGATAGCCAGAATGCTCCTTAGAAGCAAGCATGGCTAGACTTCATCTCATATTATGACAAGTTATAAGAAGTCAGACCTTGAGAAAGACATCACACTTTTTCAAGCATGTTAATGAAAGAATAGGAAGCCCTCAATGAGCCTGACTGACATAGCAGCTGCAGCAGCAGGCATAAGCACAACCGAGTCTGGGAGGAGAGAGTAGGACAGGGTAGCATTTTGTTCTTTTGTACACGTGTAGTCATTGTAAGTGAGAGCTGACTTTATGCCACCTAATAACAACAATAGTTTTAAAAATCCCAAACTCAGGCTCTCATAGACAGTATCACAATGGGGCACAGGCAGGGCTCTGGGTACAGAGGGCAGAGGGCAAAGCTTTGGGTACAGATCCCAGGATTTTGTTTGCTGGCTAGGTAGAGAGCATAGACATGGGAATGCATAGCTCCCCTATTGCCAAAAAAGTGAAGAGGAGCTTACATATTGGGACACTATCTTTAGAGCAACATCACTGGTTGGTCTTGCGGCAAGAAGCCGTGCTGCAATCTCAAAGGCACATGGTTTGAATCTACCAGCTGCTCTACAAAAGAAGGATGGGCAACATTCTCCAGTGCAATTAACTGCCTATGAAAACCTGCCAGAGAATCAGCTATGGGTGGGTTCCAACTCTACAGTGCACACACATACAACAACAACAAAAAATAAAATAAAATTTTAAAAAAAGAAATGCCAACCGAGCTCTGTCCTTTTTATTTTCAGACTCTGGCTCTTTGCACGTTTCATTGTAATACTTTGCTTTGTCTTCCTGCAATGCTCTTTGGAATTTTCTATTCACCTCCTTAATTTCTTGATTTCTTTGCTTTGCTTCGGCTTTTCTGCACTCTAGTGCAATTTCAGAGTCTCTTCTGACATCCATCCTGGTCTTTTCTTCCTCCTGTCTTTGTAATGACCTTCTGCATTCTTCATGGGTGATAATCTTGATAGCCTCCCACAGTTCATCTGGTCAAGGCCTCAAATCTATTCCTGAGATGGTTTTTAAATTCAGATGGGACAGATTAAGGGTAATATTTTTGTTTCTGTAGATTTGATTTAACGTTCTTTAGCTTCAGTTTGAACTTGCATATGAGTAGTTGATGGTCTGTTCCACAGTCTACATCTGGCCTAGGTTTCACAGCTGATATTGAGCTTTTTCAATGATTCTTTCTACAGATGTAATTGAGCTGATTCCTACACATAAGATCAGGTGAAATCCATGTGTAAAGTCTGTGTTTACGTTTCTTATAAAAGGTATTTGCAATGAATAAATAAATCATTGATTGTACAAAATTCTATCATTCTATCTCCAGCCTCATTTCTGTCACCAAGTCCATATTTTCTGACTACTTATCCTTCTTCTCTGTTTCTAACTTTTGCATTCTAGTCACCCATTATTATTAATGTATCTTGGCTGCATGTTTGATCAATTCTGGACTGCAAAAGTTGGTTGAACCCATCTATTTCCTCCTCTTTGGCTCTGGTTGTTGATGCATATATTTGAATGATAGTGGTATTCACCAGACTTCCTTGTACGCATATGGATATTATCTTGTCACTCTCAACAATGCATTTCAAGATGGATCTAGAAATTATTTTTTTAACTGTGAAAACAACCTTGTTTTTCCTCACCTTTTTATCTCACGTCCCATACCAATCCTTATTATTTTGCCAATACTCAGTATGTCAACATATATGCATTCCATTTATTTCTTAACAATGTCCAATTTTCCTATATTCATGCTTCTGATGTTACACATTCTAATCATTAGCATCAGCTTACAACTAAATTTGAGAGTTCATCCTCAGGTGCCATATCTGCTAGTCTACTCTACGTGGGCTCTAACTGAAAATAACTGTTGAAGAAGTTATGGGGAGATCATAACCTTTATCCACTTCTGTTCTTGTTATGCATCATAGTGTCAGAACTGACCCACAGCTGCCATTTCAGTGGGTTTTTAGAGGCAATTAGTCACATGAAGAGAGACTGCCTATTCTTCTCCCACGGAGCAGCTGGTGGATTTGAACTGTATATCTTTGAAATTGCAGCGCAGATCCTTACACCAGAGCTCCCATGTAAATTGGTACAACTATTATGAAAACAACATGGCAATTCCCAGTAAAATTAGAAACACAACTACCACGACCCAGAAACTCTGTTTTGTTGTTGACTCAGAACCAACTCACAGCTGACCTTCCAACAATTTTCAGAGGCAGTAAATTACATGGGATAAAACTGTTCATTCTTTTCCTAAAGAGTAGCTGGATGACAGAAGGACTGATGCTTGAGTTATGGTTAGAGAAGAATACTTAATATCCCATGGACTGGAAAAAAATTAAACAAGTATGTCTTGGAAAGGGTGCAGCCAGAGTGCTTGTTGGAGGCAAGGATGGTGAAGCTTCACCTTTCATACTTTGGACATGCAACTAGGCAAGGCTATTCCTTGAAAAGGGATACCATGCTTATAAAGATAGAGGATTAGAAAAGGAGAAGAAGAATCCCAATGAGATGAATTGACACTGTGACTTTAGCAATGAGCTCTAGTGTCTCAGAGATGATGAGGATAGCACAGGATAGGGTAAGTATCAAGATGGCTGTTCAAAGGGGCGCTATGAACTTGATGGCACCTAACAACAACAATGCTCATGGCACCATTATTCACAATAGCAAAATGTGGGAATAATACAAATGCCTACCAAGAGGTGAATGAATAAACACCATGCAGCACATACATACAATTAAATTCTATTTGGCCTGAATAAAAAATGAAGTCCTGATACTTGCTATAGCATGGAAAAACTTCAAACTTCAGGACATCATGCTGAGTGAAATAAGTTACCAAAGAACAAATACTGTATGCTCTTACTTATATGAAATAAGAATATAATCATTATACACACACACACACACACACACACACACACACACACACACTTGGTGATATCATGACAGACCTCTATTGAATTTCCAAGGCTGTGAATTCCAACAGGAGGGAACTTCCCATCCTTCTCTAGTGGAGTGACTGTTAGATTTGAACCACTAGAAATGTGTAGACTTCAGGTTAGCAAGAGCTCACCCTTGCTATCTCTTGTGTTCTCTCTTGCAGGTGCACGCTCGCTCTCTTTCACACACTCACTCTCTCGCTCACTCTCTCTCTATATATGTATTTATTTATACAAACATATATGTAATTACGTATAACATGTAATAACATTTATAACGTAATTTAAAAAAATACTTAGTGCCCTAGGCTCTAAGGATTAAAAGGGATCTTTTAAAAATTAATTTTAATGAAAGTTTACAGAGATTTTGGATTTCCATTCATGTACTGTTACACTTTTCTCCCTGCCCAACCTTCCCCCGAGTTTGCTCTTCTTTTTGAAAAGTAAAAGAAAAATTCTTGCATTGTTATATAATCCCTCCCTGCAAGTCCACTCCACTATGCAGCTTTCGTTCTGGACTCTTGTCATGACAATAATACCTAATCATATAGCCCCTTTTAATTTACTCCAACCTTTCTCCCAGTGAAAGAATCACCTATACAGTCCAGACAGGTTATTATTCAGAATATACTTAAATATTTCCAAAAAGAGAATTTATCACCTTAGCAAGCAGTTTCTTTTTCATGTCCTAAGAGTTGTCAAAAAAATAGAATCTATCAAATGAGGTACATTACATGACAGGAAGTTGTTTTTGGTTTTTTTCCCTTAGTTGGTGATTTTGGAGACTCTTAAGCTCCCTATAGAGTCTGTGTCTTCTAAGTCTACACTTTCTGAAGGAGAGCACATTAGAGCTGAAAATGTTCTTAAAGCATACTGAGATCTTCTCAGAGTTGAAAGAGGGAAACTGAGGCTCAGAGATAAAAGAAATTTCAATTGATATACAGCTGCTATTTTTCTTGTTATGTATTATCAAGTTGAAGCCAACTCATAGCTGATCCTTCAACGGGTTTTCAGAGGCTGTTAATTGCACAAAAAGAGACTGCTCATCTTTCTCTCTCTGAGAAGCTGGTATATGAACTGCTTGCCTTTCAGATAGACAGTCAGTGAAAAACCCAAGGTTAGAACTCAGAATTCCATCCTCATCCACTCACTATGCCTCCTGGTTGACCACAACAACATTCTCAAATAAAACTCATAGTATTCATTTTTGCCACTTCCTTAAGTGGCCCAGACAGCCATTACATACCACATTGATGTCCGCATGAATGAGTCGGAGTTCCTCCACATGGGCCATCTTCTCCTGTAGCAGAAGGTCCATCTCCTGCTTGTATTCCTTCAGATGTCTCTCTTCTGACTCAAGGGCTTCAAATTCAGCCTTCAAACGGGTCTTGATCTTTTCCATCTGCAGGGTCTTATTCCTGTAATTTCCAAGAAGCAGAAAATAGGACATCAGAATAGAAGAAAATGAGACTAGAGAACAGAGTTAGATCCTGAGTCAGGATTATCTTTCTTTTCTCTAAGCAGATCCAATCTAGACCAACATCAAAATGTTAAGAGATGGTGTTGACAGTTTTGTTCCCTTATAGGACACATACAAACATCTGTGGTAAGTACTGGTTGTCAGATTGAGTCAAGGGACAGCACTGCTGACATACATAGACATGGACCAGGAATGCTAAGCAAATTCTTAATACACAGTAGAATACTGCCCCCAATATTTTACTGGTTGCCCAAGATGCCAACAAAAACCCCTTGAGAAACTCTAGGGTAGAACTGTCCAATAAGCTTTCTGCAATGATATAAGTCTTCTCTGGGATGTCCACTATTGTTAGCCACAATATACATGTGACTAATGAGCAATTAAAATGTGACTAATGCAAATGAGAAAACAAATTTTCAACTGTATTTCATTTTAGCAGATTAAAAAAGCTACACATGACTTTCATGTTGAAAAGCATAGCTACGGGGTTCTTAATTTTGCTGAAGATGAGCCTGTAGAGAGACTAAGAGGCAGTCGTTTGAATGGAACATGAGGATACAGTGTGATTTAAAATGAGGAAAAAAGTGCATAATGCTATATCAATTCATCATACTTATTCAATTTGCATACTGAACAAACAATCTGACATATCTTTGCTTGCTGCAAACAAAGAGTACTTGAAACAGTGGCTGATAAAGGTAAAAAAAAACTAATAATGCCTTCAATATGGATTATATTGCAACATAAAAAACTCCTCACTATTATAAATGGAGAAAACACTGAAGTTGTCAAGAATTTCCTTTCATGAAAATCTACTATCAACACTCATAGAAGTAGTAAACAAGAAAACAACCACATCACGCTAGGCAAATCTGCTGAAAAAGATCTCTTTAAAATGATAAAGAAATATGCCATTTTGAAGATTAAGGTGTACCTGACAAAGACATGGCATTTCAATAGCCTCATGTGCATATGAATGATTGGCAATAAAGAAGTAAGACTAAAGAAGAATTGATGCCTAATATGTACTGATGAAGAATATTGATTGCACGATGGACTGCCAGAAAAATTAACAAATCTATCTTGGAAAAAATACAGTGACTACCCACGACCCCCATCTTCAGGTATCGCATTGCTCCCCCCCCGACCTGGATCGCGAACCCCCGCCAGCTCTGACCCGACGCAGCTCACGACCCCACCGCCAGCTCTGAACTTTGGGACTGTCCAAGGTGCTGTGCGCAGACGCAGTGGACGGTGGGACTGAACTTGAACTGTGACACTCCACTGCAGCTCTGACCCATGACCCACATCTTCAGGTATCGCATTGCTC
>NW_006400099.1:310021-312139 GCF_000299155.1 Elephantulus edwardii | reverse complement strand
TCGTGACCCCCACGCCAGCTCTGAACTTTGGAACTGGCCAAGGTGCTGTGCGCAGACGAAGTGGACGGTTGGAGTGGACTTGAACTGGGAAACACACCTGCAGCTCTGATCCACGACCCCATCTTCAGGTATCGCATTGCTCTGCCCCCAACCCAGCTCGCAACCACCCGCCAGCTCTGACCCAATCCAGCTGGCGACCCCCCGCCAGCTCTGAACTTTGGGACTGGCCAAGGTGCTGTGCGCAGACGCAGAGGACGGTGGGAGTGGACTTGAATTGGGACACACCCCTGCAGCTCTGAGGCACGACCCCCACCTTCAGGTATCGCATTGCTCCCCCCGACCCGGCTTGCGACCCCCCCGCCAGCTCTGACCTTTGGGACTGGCCAAGGTGCTGTGCGCAGACGCAGTGGACGGTGGGAGTGGACTTGAATTGGGAGACACCTCTGGAGGTCTGACCCATGACCCCCATCTTCAGGTATCGCATTGCACCCCCCTGACCTGGATCGTGAACCCCAGCCAGCTCTGACCCGACACAGCTCGCGACCCCACCGCCAGCTCTGAACTTTGGGACTGTCCAAGGTGCTGTGCACAGACGCAGTGGACGGTGGGACTGGACCTGAACTGTGACACTCCACTGCAGCTCTGACCCATGACCCACATCTTCAGGTATCGCATTACTCCCCCCCGACCAGTCTCGCGACACCCCGCCAGCTCTGACCTGACCCGGCTCGCAACGCCCCCACCAGCTCTGAACTTTTGGACTGGCCAAGGTGCTGTGCGCAGATGCAGTGGACAGTGGGAGTGGACATGAATTGGGACACACCCCTGCAGCTCTGACCCACGACATCATCTTCAGGTATCGCATTGCTCACCCCCGACACGGCTCATGCTCGCGACTCCCCCACCAGCTCTGACCTGACATGGCTCGCGGCCCCCCAGTCAGCTCTGAACTTAGGGACTGGACAAGGTGCTGTGCGGAGAGCCAGTGGACGGTGGGAGTGAACTTGAATTGGGACACACACCTGCAGCTCTGACCCACGACCCCCATCTTCAGGTATCGCATTGCTCCTCCCCGACCCGGCTCGCATCCGCCCCGCCAGCTAGGACCTGACCCAGCTCACGACCCCCCTGCCAGCTCTGAACTTTTGGACTGGCCAAGGTGCTGTGCGCAGATGCAGTGGACGATGGGAGTGGATTTGAATTGGGACACACCCCTGCAGCTGTTACCCACGACCCCCATCTTCAGGTATCGCATTGGTCCCCCCGTCCCGGCTCACGACCCCCCACCCCCGCCTGCTCTGTCCCGACCCAGCTCGCGACCTTACCGCCAGTTCTGAATTTTGGGACTGGCCAAGGTGCTGTACGCAGACGGAGTGGCCTGAATTGGGACACACCCCTGCAGCTCTGACCCACGACCCCCATCTTCAGGTATTGCATTGCTCCCCCCAGAACAGGCTCATGAACCCCCCGCCGGCTCTGAACTTTGGGACTGGACAAGGTGCCTTGCGCAAACGGATTGGACTTGAATTGGGACACACCCCTGCAGCTCTGACACAGATCCACATCTTCAGGTATCGCATTGCTCCCCCCCGAACCAGTTCGTGACCCCCCCGCCAGCTCTGAACTTTGGGACTGGCCAAGGTTCTGTACGCAGACGCAGTGGACGGTGGGAGTGGACTTGAATTGGAACACAGCCCTGCAGCTCTGACCCACGACCCCCATCTTCAGGTAAAGCATTTCTTGCCCCTGACCGGGCTCGCAACTCTCCTGCCAGCTCTGACCCAACCCAGCTCGCGAGCCCCCTGCCACTCTGAACGTTGGGACTGCCAAGGTATTGTGCGCAGACGCAGTGGACGGTGGGAGTGGACTTGAACTGGGACACACCGCTGCAGCTCTGACCCACGACCCCCATCTTCAGGTATCGCATTGCTCCCCCCCACCAGGCTTGCGACCCGCACCAGCTCTGACCCGACCCTGCTTGCGACCACCCCGCCAGCTCTGAAGTTTGGGACTGGCCGAGGTGCCGTGCGCAGACGGAGTGGACTTGAATTGGGACACACCTCTGCAGCTCTGACACACGACCCACATCATCAGGTATCGCATTGCTCCCCCTGACCC
>NW_006400099.1:278574-280145 GCF_000299155.1 Elephantulus edwardii | reverse complement strand
CCACAAGATAAAATATTTGGGAGTAAATAGAACTAGAAGCACAAAGGATCTATTCAAAGAAAATTACAAAACATTACTACAAGAAACAAAAAGAGACCTGGAGAAGTGGAAGAATATCCCTTGCTCATGGATAGGAAGACTCAATATTGTGAAAATGGCAATATTACCAAAGGCAGTTTACACGTTCAATGCAATCCCAATAAAAATACCAATCCCATTCTTCAAGCCGATGGAAAAGGTAATCTCCAGTTTCATTTGGAATGGAAAGAGGCCTCAAATAAACAAAGCACTCCTTAAAATAAGAAACAAGGTATGAGGCATTAAACTCCGTGATTTCAAATCCTACTACACTGGCATGGTGGTTAAGACAGCACGGTATTGGAACAATGACAGACATATATATCAATGGAACAGAATTGAGAACCCATAAATCAGCCCACCCACCTACAGTCAACTGATTTTTGATGAGGAAATGACATCAGTTAAATGGGGAAATGACAGCCTCTTAAACAAATGGTGTTTGGCAAAATTGGAAGTCTGTAGAAAGCTCAAGCAAGATCCACACCTCACTCCATACACAAAAACCAATTTAAAGTGGATCAAGGACCTACGACTAAAACCAAGGACCATAAACTTCATTGGAGAAAAGTTTGGAAGAACTCTAGAAGCCCTAATCCATAATATAAACAGTCTTCCAAGCATCCTGAAAAATCTACAACCAGGAGAGGATAAAGTAGAGGAATAGGACCCTCTAAGAATCAAATCCCTATGTACATCCAAAAACTTCTTCAACAGGGTAAAAAGGGAAGCCACAAACTGGGGAAAAAATATTTGGTAATGATATGTTTGACAATGGACTTATATCTAGAGTATATAAAGCACTTGAGCACCACAACAAGAGAAAGGTAAACAATCCAATTGAAAAATGGGCAGAGGACATGATTTAACCAAAAAAGACATTCAGATGGCAAACAAACACATGAAGAAATGTTCAAGATCCCTAGCTCAAAGAGAGGTGCAAATCAAAGCAACTATGAGATATCATCTCACCCCAGTAAGAATAGCAAAATTTCACAGAACCGCAAACAACAAATGCTGGTGAGGTTGTGGAGAAACTGATACCCCTATTCACTGTTGGTTGGTAGTGTATAATGGTGCAACCACTGTGGAAAGCAGTATGGTGCTTTCTCAAAAAGTTGCAAATAGAAATACCATTTGATCCAACAATTCCACCACTGGGAATATAAAGAAAGCAGAACTGCCACTCAAGCAGATATATGCACACCCATGTTTATTGTGGCTTTGTTCACAATAACAAAGAGTTGGAAACAACTTAATTGCCCATCAACAAAGGAATGGATAGAGAAGCTGTGGTATATTCACACAATGGAATACTATCCTGAATTGAAAAACAAGGAAGTCATGAATTATTATACAAAATGGGAACAACCTAAGTGCCCATCAACAAACGAATGGCTAGAGAAGCTGTGGTATATTTGCACAATGGAATACTATGCTGCATTAAAAAACAAGGAACTCATGCAATATTATTCAAAATGGTTGACTCTGGA
>NW_006400099.1:270868-277954 GCF_000299155.1 Elephantulus edwardii | reverse complement strand
AAATCTCTGTAAATGTTTATGAAAATTAATAAAATATAATTATAGAAAAAAAAACCAAAAAACTAAAATGGGTGACCCTGGAGGACATTATACAAAGTGAAGTATCTCAATTACAAAAGAACACATACTGCATAGTGATACTGTTTTAAAGCAAGTCTGGCATCGGGGTTGAGGGGGAACTTAGGGGGGATAAATAATTTATAGTGCATTAAAACAGATGAGGGAGAGAAATATTCAGGAGGAATATATGATTAGGTATTATTGGCATAACAAGGGTCCAGAATGAATACTGCACAGTGGAGTGGACTCAGGAGTGGGGGTTGTACAATGGAAGAATTTTAATTTTTTTATTTTTCAATAAGAAAAGTGAGCTGGAGAGGAGGATTGGGCAGGGAGGAAAGAATGAATGGAAATCCAACACCCCTGTAAATTTCATTAACATTAATGAAAAAAAAGTTTCTTGAAACAAATGACAACGAAAACCCAATATACTGAAACAGTGAAAACCATAATTAGAGATTAATTTATAGCAATAAATAAACATATCAAAAGGGAAGAAAAATCATAATTGATTCTTTAACCCAACATCACCAACAACTTGAAAGAGACAGCAAGAAAACCCTAGAACTTCTAAAAAAAAAAAAAAAAAAAGGAAATTATAGAAAACGGCAGAAATAAATAAAATAGAAAACAGAAAAGAATTGAAACCATCAACAAGACCAGGATTTGTTTCTTAAGAAAAGTCAATCAAATGAAAGAACAAAAAAGAAAAAAAAATAAAGTCAATCAAATTAACAAACCACTAACAAAACTAACAAAGGAAAAGACACAAATAAACCAAATATGAGATGAAAGGGGCAATGTCACAACAGAACTAACTAAAATAAAAAAGGCTAACAATGGAATATTTTCAACAACTATACTCAAACAAATAGGAAAACATAGAGGAAATGGACAAATACTTAGAAACCCAGAACCTACCTAAACTGATTCAAACTGAAGTAGAACACCTGCATAGACAAATTACAAAAAAAGGAACTTGAGCAAGTAATAGAAAAACTTCCAGCCAAAAAAGGTCCTGGAACAGATGGTTTTACAAGTGAATTCTACAAAGCACTCAGAGAAGAACTCGCACCAATTCTACATAAAGTATTTCAGCAAGTATAAAAAGATGGCTTTCTCCCAGATTAATTTTATGAAGCAAACATATTCTTGATACCAAAGTCAGGTAAAGATACCATCAAAATAGAAAACTACAGACCAATATCTCTCATGAAAACAGATGCAAAAAATCAACAATAAATTCCTGGCCAATACAATCCAATTCACTATAAGCAAGTGGGATTCATATCAAGTATGCAAGGATGGTTCAACATATGAAAAACAATCTGTTTGATTCATCACATTAACAAAGCAAAGAACAAGAACCACATGACCTACCAATTGATGCAGAAAATGTCTTTGACAAAATCCAACACCTTTCCTGATTAAAACACTCAACAAAATAGGATTAGAAGGGAATTTCCTCAACCTAGTAAAAAGCATATAGACAAAACCAAGAGACTCATATCCGAAATTTATAGAATATTCAAGTACCTCAACAAGAGAAAGGTAAACAAGCCAATCACAAAATGGGTATATGAAATGAAAAGACACATCACCAAAGAAAGCATTCCAATGGCAAACAGACACATGATGTAATCACATTTTAAACACATTTATAATCTCTAGCTCTCAGAGAGGTGCAGTTAAAAACAACTATGAGGTACCATCTCACCACAGTAACAATAGTAAAGTTCAGCAGAGCAGCAAACAACAAATGCTGATGAGGTTGTGGAGAGATTGGAACCCTTATTCACTGCTGGTGGGAGCGTAAAATAGTACAACTACTATGGAAGGAATATGTTAATTTCTCATTAAGGTAGAAACAGAAATACCATTTGGCTCATTAATTCCACTACTAGGAATATACCCTAAAGAAACCAGAGCTGCCAGGACAGCCGTGTTTATTGCTGCATTACTGACAATGGCAAAAGAGATGGAAGCAACCCAAATGTCCATCAACAAATGAATGGATAGAAAAACTATGGTATGTTCACACAATGGAATACTACGCACTGAAAAAAAAACCCAAGGAATTCATAATAAAATACTACACAACATGAGTGACCCTGGAGGACATTATGCTGAGTGAAACAGCTCAGTCACAAAGGTACAAATACTGTATAATATTGTTATAAAATAGGAGTGACATGGGGTTTGAAGTAAACTAAGGAAAGAAGGGATAAATAATGAACACTACAATGGAACAGATGAAAGATAGAACTGTCTAAAAGGAATATATGACTAGGCATTATCTGTAGGACAAAAGTCCAAAATAAGAGGTGCATAGCAATGTGAACTGGGAGAGGGAGGAGGAAGGGAGGAAAAAGTACAATATTGAATGATTCTTTTTTCTTCTTTAGTGAACTGGAAGAGGTAGGGGAAAATGTGCAACAGTCAGTGAATGAAAATCCAACTTTAAACTTTCATTAAGATCACAATTTTTTTAAAAGCCACCATATTATGACAAAATTCCCATGTAACCCAGCAGTTCCACTTCTACATTAGAGATCTAAATGTAGCCACATGAATAGACATGTGAAAGTAAGAAATACCAAAAGAATGACTATTTGTGCTTTATTGACTCTGCAAAGGTGTTTGTGTGAATCATGGCAAGTTGTGGCTGACATTGAGAAGTATGGGAATCCCAGAGCACTTGAGTGTGCTCATGAGAAACCTGTAACTGGATTAGGAGGCTGTTGTGTGAATGGAGCAGAGGAGCACTGCATGGTTTGAAATTGGGAAGGGAGTGTGTCAGGGTTGTATTCAATCTCCATACCTGTTCAATCCATATGCTGAGCAGATCATCCGAGAAGCTAGACAATATGAAGAGGGGCATGGCATCAGGATTGAAGGAGACTCATCAATAACCTGCGTTATGCAGATGACATATTACTTGCTGAAAGTGAGGAGGACTTGAAGCTCTTGTGGCAGAACTTCAAGGAATGTAGCCTTCAATATGGATTATGTCTCAGTATCAAGAAAACAAAGATTCTTACCACTGTATGAATAGATGCATGGAGCGGAGATAGAAACTGTCAACAGCTTCATCTTGGATTCATAATTAACACCCTTGGTACCAGGAGTCAGGAAGTAAGGAGACACATTGCACTGGGAAAATCTCCAGGGACCTTTCCAAATTATTGAAGAGTAGTGATGTCAGTTTGAGGAAAAAGGTGCATCTTACTCAGGTAACAATCTTTCTGATTATTTGCTATGTATCCAAGACCTGGACAATGAATAAGGATGACAGAAAAAGAATTGACATCTTTGAGCTGTGGTGTTGGAGAAGAGCACTGAACATCCTATGGATAGCCAAGGGAATGAAAAGATATGTCTTGGAGAGAGTGCGGTGAAAGTGCTCTTTGGAGGCAAGAATGATGAGGCTTTGACTTACATGCTTTGGACATATTATTAAGAGGTATTATTCCTTTGAGAGGGACATGTTGGGAAAGGTGGAGGGTTGGCGAAACAGAGGAAGACCCTCAACCAGGTGGACTGACATGGTGACTGCTGCAATGGGCTCTTTTGTGTCAGGAATTGTGAGGAAAATGCAGGACAGGACTGAGTTCAGATATTTTGTTCATAGGTTCGCTATGAGTCCCACTCAACTCAACAGCACCTAAGACCACCACCTACATTTACTGTAGCATGGAAATGACTGCTAACAGATGCTGTTGTTGTTGTTGTATACCACAGAGTTGGAACCAACCCATAGTTGACCTTCCAGCAGGTTTTCAGAGGCAGTAAATCCATGGGAGGAGATTGCCCATCCCTCTCCCATGGAGCAGCTGGTGGCCTTGAAACATGTGGCTTCGTGATTGCAGCACATCTTCTTGCCAAAGCTCATTATGGATTAAAAAATACAAAAAGTGGTACATACACACAATGTAATATTAACCTTTAAAATTAACCATTGGGTTTGTAAGGTTGTAAACCTTTACTGGAGACTTCCCATGTCTTTACAATGAAGTGCCTGGTGGATCCAAACCACTGATCTTTTGGTTACCAGGGCAGTACACTATTCTGGTGGCACAGACTTAGTCAATTGCACTGCTAATTGAAAAGTACTGTCAAATGGTTCTAAGAAAGATAAGCAATCTTCTCCCATTATGAATTAGAGCCTGAGACACCCAGCAGATAGTTGCTATGAGTTATAACCAACTCGAAGTGAATTTTAAAGAGAAATGAAATGCTGATACATACCAAAACAGTTGAACTTTCAAGACATTGTTATTAGGGAGCTCTGGTAGCCTCATGACAAGAAGCTGCACTGCAAACCTGAAGGCATGTGGTTTGAATCTACCTGTTGCTCCATGGGAGAAAGTTGGGGAATCACTTCTGTGTGATTAATTGCCTCTGAAAACCCACCAGAGGTTCAGCTATGGGTCGGTTCTGACTCTATGGTTCTTACCACCACCACCACCAATCTATGAATAGGGAGGTCTAGTAGTGTAGTAGTATAGAGGGAGTTGCTCTACTAATCCAAAGGCATTCCTTTTTCCAATGGTTAAAATCTATCAGTAGCTACATGGAAGGAATATAGGCAGTCTCTTCCTATGCATTGTGTGGTGTTGTTGTTAAGTGCTATCGAGTCGCAGGTGACTCATAGTGACCCTATGAAGGAGAGTCCTCTACCCTTGTGTGTCTTTCATCCTCTCTCCAAGTTCATAGGATTTCTGGAGGCAAGCTATTACGGAAGTGAATGCCACTCCTCCTTCCAATCTTGTTTTAATCAGGGAGCTCCAGCCCACACTGTCCGCATTGGGTAACCAACCATTAACGCATTTGACACATCAGTGTCACAGTGTTCAGCCTCACAGCAAGCACAAGTTACCACTGTATGGCAAGTGGACACACCAGGGCTATACGACGATCTAGAGGAATGCCCATGCAATGTAGTCTCCAAAAACCTGCTAGAGGGTCAGTTAGGAATTAGATCTGACTCTACAGCAATGCGATTAGTTTTTTCAGCCTATGAGTACAATATAGCACGTTGTTGTTGTTATTGCTATTGCTATGTGCCGTTGGGTCACCTGCAACTCAGCGACATTATATACAGCATCCCTAAACCCTGCTCTGTCCTGTTCCAACCTTATTGTCTCTGACATGCCAATCCCCATTACCCTAGTCACCGAGTCAATACATCTCGTTGAGTCTTCCCCTCTTGTGCTGTCCCTCCAGGCTCTCAAACATGATGTCCTTCTCCAAGGTCTACTCCCTCCTTGCAACATGCCCATTGTATGTCAAAGATTCATAATCCTTGACTCCAAGGAGCAGCCAGGTTTCACCCTTTCTAGGACAAACCTATTTGTTCTCCTAGTAGTACAATACTCTTCTCCAGCACCACAGCTCAAAGGCATCAATTCTCCTTCTATCATCCCTAGTCACTGTCTAGCTCTCTGGCGCATAGCAACTAATTGCAAAGACTATAGCCTGGATCAGGCACACCTTAGTCTCCAGAATGACATCGTTGCTCTTTAGTACTCTAAAGAGGTCCGTAACAGCAGACTTTCCCAATGCAATTCATCTTTTTATTTCCTGGCTTCTGGTACCAAGAGTGTAGATTGTGGAGCCAAGAAAACCAAAGCTGTTAACAATCTCAGTCTCTTCACCATCTATCATGATGGTGCCAATTGACCCAGTGGTGAAAATCTTTGTTTTCTCAACGTTGAGCTTTAAACCATATTGAAGGTTGCAATCCTTGACCTTCTGCAGCATGTCTTCAGGCCCTCAGTTTCACAAGCAGGATTGTGGTATCTGCATAATGTAAAGTAGTGATGAGTCTTCTTCCAATCCTGATGCCACATTTCTCATTGAGTCCAGCCTACAAGATGATCTGTTGTGCATATAGACTGAAAGGATATGGAGATAGAAAACATCCCTGGCGTACACCCTCCCCCCAAAAATACTTTTTATAAGAAAACATAAAACACAGGCTGAACACAGAGATTACACCTGATGGTATGCAGAGGAATCATACGTCTGTAGAAAGAATCATTAGAGAAGCTCAATATCAGCTGTGAAAACTAGACCAGATGCTGATTGTGGAACAGACCACCAACTACTCATATGCAAGTTCAACCTGAAGCTAGAGAAAATTAACTCAAATCAATGGGAACCAAAATTTGGTCTTGAGTCTCTCACCTGAATTTCAAAACCATTTCAGGAATAGGTTTGAGACCTTGAACACTAATGAGCAAAGACCAGATAAGCTGTGGGAGGATATCAAGAATATCACCCAGGAAGAATGCAAAAGGTCATTACAAAGACAGAAGAGGAAGAAAAGATCAAGATGGTAGTCAGAAGAGACTCTGAATATTGCACTAGAGTACCAAGAAGCCAAAACAAAAGGAAGAAATTAAGGAGCTGAACAGAAAATTTCAAAGGGTATTGTGGGAACATAAAGTATTATTATGAAATGTTCAAAGAGCTGGAGTCAGAAAATCAAAAGGACCAAAGTGGTCTGTATTTCTTAAGCTGAAAGAACTGAAGAACAAATTCAAGCCTCAAGTTGCAATACTTAAGGATGCTTTGGACAGAAGATTAAATGACCCAGGAATAATACAATATATAGGATAATCTTATACAAAAGTTCTCTAAGTGTTATATGAGAATAATCATGAGTATATGACAGTTTAATAAGCCCTGGTGACACAGTGCTCAAAGTATTTGACTAACAACCTAAAAAGATAGTAATTCAAACTCACCAGTCTCTTCATGGGAGAAAGATGAAGAAGTCGGATTCCATAAGGACTGATAAAGCTTTGATAATATAAAAATAAATTACAGAAATTCATAGGGTTAAAAATTTTAGGAAAAGATTAATAACCTTGGAAATCCAATGACAGGTTCTACTTTGACCTACAGGGTTACTTTGAGTCAAAATCCACTCAATGACAGTTGTTGTTGTTGTTGTTGTTATGTGCCGTCGAGTCATTTGCGACTCATAGAGACCCTATGCACAACAGCCCTAAACCCTGC
>NW_006400099.1:258869-268413 GCF_000299155.1 Elephantulus edwardii | reverse complement strand
GGGAAGTAAGTGGGTCAAGGCACTGGGCTAGGGGTGGGGTCAACACTGTAACTAATGCTTAACTCCACAATAAAGGATTTATCTTTCACGGCTCCACAAATTGCTTGTCAGATACTCCTCTAAATCTGAACATTCAGATTAAGACAGACTAGGAAGAAGGATTGGCCACCCACTTCTGAAATAGCAGGCCTTTGAAAACCCTATGTACAAAAGAACACATGCAGACTAACAGAAAGGGCAACCTAGGTAGAACTATCATGTATGGAAATACAAAGGAGGAGGAACTGGGCAGAAGGGAAGCCGGGAAGCTGCGCACTGGGGAAGGTCACCTTGGATAACAGCGAAGAGGCATCTTCTAGGTACACAGAAAAACCGGCGGGAGAACGTGCTCAATGACAGGGAGTATTTAATAATTTGAACATTCTATATTTTTAGAGCAATTGCAAAAAGTATTGTTGTTATATGCCAACAAGTCATCTGAGACTCATAGAAATGTACAAGAGCACTGAAGTTGGCCCAATCCTGAGCCACCCTCACTGACTCTTACACACCTACCCACATAACCCCAGTTACTGTTTCACTCCTTATCATCCAGGGTCTTCCTCCTCTGCTCTGCTGTCTCTCCACTTTTCCAAACATGATGTCCTTCTCCAAGGACCCGTCCCCCCTGGCCACATGCCTAAAGCATGTGAAATGAAACCTCAAAGTCCTTGCCTCCAAGAAGGAACTTTTCACCCTCTCCAAGACATACATAATGGCTCAGGTGTACTTTAGTGTGACACAATTTAGACTGACACAATTTCTGTTTAGGATTTTTGGAAAGGTCCCTGACAGCATTCCTCCCCAATACAATTTGTCTTTTGACTTCTTGATTGCAGGTGCCAAGAGTGTTGATTGTGGAGCCAAGCAAGCTCAAATTGTTAACAACCTCAATTTCTTCTCCCTCTATTGTAGTACTCACAAATGGCCTAGTGGTGAATATTTTATTTTTTTTTAATTCTGGTTTCCCCATGCTTCTTGTTGTTGTTATATGCTGTTGAGTCAGAAATGACTCATAGCTGACTCTCCCAGGTTTTCAGAGCCAGTAAATTACACAAGCATTCACTGCCTATCTTTCTCCAGCAGAGCAGCTGGTAGACTTGAATAGTGTTAGGTTGGCAGTGCAGCCCCTCAAAACTAGGCCACAAGAGCTCCCTTTCCACATGTTTATTGTTTAGTATATAGAAATATAAGTGATACGAGTATGTTGTTCTTGTAGCTTACAAATTTGGTGAACTCACTTATTACATCTAGGAGATATTTTCTTAGTTTTATTTTAGATTTTGTGTCATTTTCTATGAAGACTATCACGTCACCTGTGAATTATGGCTGTTCAATTTCTTCTTTCCTTTTCTGTAGCATTTATTTGCTTTTTAGCCCAACTGTCTGGCAATATACTGAATAAGAAGGTTGACATCTTTCCTGTGTTCCTGATCTTAGTAGAGATCACTTGTTCTTTCACAATTAAATGTAACTATAAGCTGTAGAAACATCGAGGACTCTCCTTCATAGGGTCGCTATGAATCGCCTGCGACTCGATGGCACTTAACAACAACAACATCAGCTGTAGATGGAACACTTGAATTTTGTACATTCAATGATATAGAAATTACAAATACATTTTAAAAATAACACAAAAGGTGACTTTATACATGAACCTCATCTGAATGCAATCAGATGGAATGCAATGGAAGGAATCACTGAAGAAGCCATCAAAACCAGGCAAGGCACTGACCATGAAATATCAATTTTTCCTGTGCAAGTTAAAGTTGAACAAAATTAAAATAAGTCCATAAGAACCAAAATACAAATGTGAATCTATTCTGCCTAAGTTTAAAAACCAGGTCAAGAATAGCGTTAAAGGAGGAGACGGGACTGAGGCTTCCCTGGGGATATAGGTCCCTCCATTTTGGAATCCTTGCCTCTGCAGCTGCAAGGTCATCCCGGGGGCCAAACAGGACAAGAGACTTTGGGTCACAGAGCTAAAAGCAGAGGAAAGGTTTTTTTGACCAGAGAGAGAAAAGAGAGAGAGCGCGTGAGAGCATGCAAGAGAGCTGACCTAAGACCCACAGCACATATGCTGCTTGAGCAGAAGGCCCAGATTTCTCACCACTCCAGAGACAAAGGAAGACACTAAGCTACAGGAGAAAAGGTGAAAGAGATGAGGCTCTGCCAAGTGCAAGCACTCTCCATTGCTTATGGGGAGACAGGACTGAGGCTTCTCTGGGGATAATGGTCTCTCCATCAGGGGATCCTTGCCTCCACGGCTATGGGGCCATTCTAGAGACAGGATAAGAGACTTTAGGACACAGAGCTACATGCAGAGGAAAGAGGTTTCTTAGGTCTGAGAGGGAAGGCTAACTTGAGACACCCTCCCACACCAACCTCCAAACAAGCTGCTTGAGCGAGGTGAGCTCTCGGATCTCCTGCCACTACAGAGACAAAGGAAGACATTAAGTTTCAGGGAAAAAGATGCAAGAGAAACTGCTTGAGTAGAGCACCTGCTCTCAAACCATTCACCCACTTCATACATAAAGGAGGGCAAGAGAGTTGGCAACAGGGGACTACATCAAGGAGAAATTACTATAGAACAACAGTGTAAAACAAAGAGAACCTCAAGGAGTGTAGGAAAGGCAAATTTTCCCACAAAGGACTTACAGTACAGTGAGGGGCTCACCCCAGAGACAGAACATTTTAACTTGGCAACTCATCAGTAACATCATGAAGACAAGAACAAACAATAACTATCAGAAACATAGAAATGGCAATGACAGACACATAGATCAATGGAATAGAATTGAGAATCTGGAAATCAGCCCATCAACCTACGGTCAACTGATTTTTTACAAAGAAATGTAATCAGTTAAGTGGGGAAACTATAGCCTTTTTAACAAATGCTGCTGGTGAAATTGGAAAACTATCTGCAGAAAACTCAAGTAAGATCGACATCTCACTCTATTAAAAAAAATCAACTCAAAGTAGATCATGGACCTAGGACTAAAACCAAGGACTATAAACTTCATTAAAGAAAAGCTTGTACAATACTGAATAAGAGAGGTGGTAGTGAGCATCTTGGCTTAGTTCCTGTTGTTAAAAAGAATGCCTTAAACCTCCCTCCATTGAGAACAATGTTGGCTCTCAGTTTTGCATATAAACTTTTTACTATGTTGAAGAAATTCCTCTCTAATCCTATTTTGTTGAGTGTTTCAATCAGGAAAGGGTATTGGATTTTGTCAAAGGCCTTTTCTGCATCAATTGGATAGGATTCTGTGGTTCTTATTCTTTGCTTTGTTAATGTGATGAATTACATTGATTATTTGTCTTATCTTTAACCATCCTTGCACACCTGTTATGAATCCCACTTGGTCATGGTGAATTTTTTTTATGTATCATTGGGTTATATTGCCCAGTATTTTACTCAGGATTTTTGCATTTATGTTCATAAGATATATTGGCTTATAGTTTTCCATTTTGATGGTGTCCCTTACTAGCTTTGGTATCAAAGTAATGTTTGTTTCATAGAATGAGTCTGGGAGAATTCCATCCTTTTCTATTTTCTGAAATAGTTTATGTAAAATTGGTGACAGTTCTTCTCTGAATGTTTGATAAAATTCACTTGTAAAACCATCTGGTCCAGGGCTTTTTTTGCCTAGAAGTTGTTTTATTACCTTTTTAATTTCTTCGTTTACAATGGGTCTGCAGAGGTGTTCAGGAACTAGGCAAGGATGCTCACTATCACCTCTCTTATTCAATATTGTATTGGAAGTCTTAACGATAGCATTAAGACAGGAGAAGGATATAAGAGGTATCCAAGTTGGGAAAGAGGAAGTAAAATTATCTCTCTATGCAGATTACATGATAGTATACTTGGAAAATCCTAAAGATTCAGCAAGAAAACTACTGGAAGTAGTTCACCAATTCAGCAAAGTGGCAGGATACAAGATCAACATACAAAAATCAGTTGGATTTCTCTACAGTGAAAGAGAGAATACAGAGCTGGAGCTAAGAAGAGTAATACCCTTCACAATAGCTAATCACAAGATTAAATACTTGGGAGTAAATCTAACCAGAAGCACAAAAGATCTATTCAAAGATAATTACAAAATATTACTACAAGAAACAAAAAGAGACCTTGAAAATTGGAAGAATACCCCGTGCTCATGGATAGGAAGACTCAATATTGTGAAAATGGCAATACACACGCTCAATGCAATCCCAATACGAATACCAATCCCATTATTCAACGAGATGGAAGAGGCAATATCCAGTTTAATTTAAAATGGAAAGAAGCCCAGAATAAGCAAAGCACTCCTTGAAAAGAGAAACAAGGCAGGAGACATCTTACTCCTTGATTTCAAATCCTACTACATTGCCTTGGTGGTCAAGACAGAGTGGTACTGGTACAATGACAGACACATGGATCAATGGAATAGAAGAGAGAACACAGAAATCAGCCCATCTGCCTATGGTCAACTGATTTTTGACAGGAGATGAAATCAGGCACGTGGGGAAATGACAGCCTTTTAAACAAATCATGTTGGCAAAATTGGAAAACTATCTGCAGAAAATTCAAACAAGACCCACAACTCACAAACCAACTCAAGGTGGATCATGGACCTAGGACTAAAGCCAAGGATTGCAAACTTCATTTAAAAAAAGCCTGGAAGAATTCTAGATGTCCTAATCCACATCAACAGTCTTCCAAGTATCCTGAAAAATCTATAAGCAGGAGATGATAAAATAGATGAATAATAGGACATCCAAAAACTTCTCCAACAGGGTAAAAAGGGAAGCCACAGACTGAGGAAAAGTATTTGGTAATGACATGTCAGATAAGGGACTTATATCTAGAATTTATAAAATACTTGAGTACCACAAAATGATAAACAATCCAACTGAAAAATGGGCACAGGATATGAACAGACACTTCACTAAAGAAGACATTCAGATGGCCAACACACACATGAAGAAATGTTCAAAATCCTTAGCTCTAAGAGAGATGCAAATCAAAACAACTATGATATATCATCTCACCCCTGTAAGAATAGCAAACTTTAACAGAACAGCAAACAAGAAATGCTGGCAAAGTTGTGGAGAAACTGGAATCCTTATTCACTGCTGGTGAGAGTGTAAAATGGTATAGCCACTATGGAAGGCAGTATGGCGCTTTCTCAAAAAGTTGTAAATAGAAATACCATTTGGCCCAGCAATTCCACTACTTGAAATATACCCAAATAAACCATAACAGCCACCAAGCAGCTATATGAACATCCATATTTATCGTGGCTTTGTTCACAATAGCAAAGAGCTGGAAACAACCCAAGTGCCCATCAACGAATGAATAGATAGAGAAGCTATAGTATATTCATACAGGAGAATATTATGCTACATTGAAAAACTAGGAACTTATGAAATATTATTCAAAATGGAAATATTATTCCTAATGTCCCCGGAGGACATTATGCCGAGTGAAATATCTCAGTCAATAAAGGACAAATATTGCACAGGGCCACTGTTGTAAAGCGGGGCTGACATTGGAGTTAGAGGGAAGACTGAGAAAGATGAGATAAATTATGTACACGTCATTGAAAAAGATGAGAGAGACAACTGTTTAAAATGTATATATGATTAGGTATTATTGTCATGACATGAGTCCAGAACAAAGGCTGCATAGTGGAGTCAACTTTGTGAGAGGGATTGTACAGCAATGAAAGAATTTTTCTTTTGCTTTTCAAGAAAGGAATGAGATGGAGGGGTGGGGTGGGCAGGGAGAAAAGTGCAACAATGAATGAATGGAAATCCAAAGTATCTGTAAATTTTCATTAAAATAAAATTTTGAAAAACCCCAAAAATACATAATGATGAGAAAGTAGCAGGCAGCTTTAAACACCATAAAAAAACAAATTTAGACTTCTCAAAAAAATGAAGAGAATATTAAAGACCCCATGGACACCCAGAGTCAAGAAGGCAGATGATATATATTTATATGGAGACATTCAAACAGCTACGAATGAAATACAAATGATGGAAGAAACTATGGAAGCCACACATAAAGGGAATGAGCTAGAGGTGGAGAACCAGACGAAATATATTGATGAAGAGATATTTAGGGTTTATTTTTATGCTTTCTTACATGAGCTGTTTATTTACTATAATTTCTCAAGGCTTCCAACAATATATCAGGTTTTGCTACACTTTTACCAATTCAGACAAGAAAAAGTAACACACTTTTTTTTATATTTTTACTCCTATCTGCAAGACTTTTTTTTAAATTGTTAATACTTTCAACAAATATCTTGACTAATAAGCAAGATTGATTGAAAGGACCTTGTCAGTGACTATGGGGTCTCGGACACAACCTCCGGACTCAGCCATTTTTGCAGGCTTTTTCACGTCCTGGCCCCACTAGCTGTATGAGTTGGGCAAACCATGCCAATCTCTAGACTTACTTTCTTATGTGCAAAATCTTCTTTTAATTTGATTTACCTGGTTGTAAAATACAAAACATTATTTCTTACTTAATTTTACAGCACTGTTATTTGCTCTTTACCCTACAAAGCACAATTTCCCAAGTTATAGTAAATGAATAAAAAAATTTAAAACATATTAATAAAAAAATTAAATTCATGTCCAAAGTACTTTGAGTTTCTCTGTTGTAACTCTGCTAATGAAGGATTTTCACTTACTTTACTATCACTTCTTTATTGAAAGTAAAAAAATAAAGTCACAACTGTAAAACAAAACCAACTTTAAAATGAATGTATTCAGTGACAAAAAATACACAATTATCATTCATACCTACTAAACACTTTTCCAGGATCAACAGAATGAAAGATATGACAATGTCAATCTTCAGATATATCTTTTTTAAAACCTCTCTCAATTCAGTAGGGCAGCGCCATCTTTAAAAACTTGGATTTTGGCGAAATCCTGTGAGGACACACGAGGGCTGGGTCAGGGTTCTTCCCACAGCAGACCACATCCTCTCTACCTACAACAGGCAGGTACAAAACTACGAGTTCCAGCAGTCGATGGGGAAGTACCATCTTTAAAAACTTGGATTTTGGTGGGAGAGCTGCGAGGACAGACGAGGGCCAGGTCAGGGTTCTTCAGACAGCTGACCCCATCCTCTTTACCTACAACACTCAGGTACAAAACTACAAATCCCAGCTGTTGGCAGGGCAGTGCCATCTTTTAAAACACGGGTTTTGGATGGAGGCCTGCAAGGACAGACGAGGGCCGGGCCAGGGTTCTTCCCACAGTCATCCCCATTATACCAAATATATGAGATGTATCAACCTTCCCTGAAAAACTCACATACCATTGTGGATTAAGTTACTTTGGGGAACAAACTGGTGTCTGGCCTGACCACATGGGGCCCCCTAACTCAAAAAACAGGGAGATCCTCTCCACAGAGGTGAGAAGCCATTTCAGAAAGGGAACAACAGACTTCCTCCTTCATTATTTAGGTTCCCCTATACCCCTCCGTACATGTATCAGTGTGTGCTTCTCCCCTCCCCACTCACGAGAGTGTCTGAGTGTGCATGCACCCTACATGCATCTGCTCATGTTCCTGCCCAACCTTCTCCTGGAGAAGTGACCTCAAATAAAAAAACAGCTATCACCTCAGACATGGAAAAACTCTACCACATCAATGTCCCAAAAGAAGCAGGGTACTTCACTCACCCTACAAGCCCAAAGTAAGGCATAACCCCTAAAAAAGACACAGTAGCAATGGATTGCCTGAAGCCAGAAAGTCTGATGGAACCTTATGACACAGAATTTAAAAGAAAAGTGACTGAATGTTTTCAATGAATGAAAAACAAACTTAATTACAGGACACTGCAAGTAAAAATCAGGAGATTAAAAAAAAACAATCCAAAACAATGCAGATAAGACAAATGAGGCATTAGAGACACTGCAAAAACAAGAAACCATGATCCAAAATATGAAGTCTAAGGTTTCTGATGCTGTCAACATGATGGAGGGACACACAGAGATGAAGAGTTAGAACACAGAATTAGTGAAACAGAAGACAGAATTGTCATTAGAGATATGATTGGAAAAAAAGCAAAATCAAAAAAGAAGGAAACAGAAGAAAACCTAAGAATAATATGGGATACCATCAAAAGAAACAACATTTGCATCATCAGAATCACAGAAAAGGAAGAAGCAAGTAAAGGCACCGAAAAAGGTGTGGAATAATTACTAGAGTAAAACTTTCCAGGCATAATGAAAAATGAGAGAATATATATTCAAGAAGCTGAGTGAACACCATATAGAATAGACACTAAAAGAAAAACACCAAGGCACATCACTGCTAAATTTTCCAGAACCAAAAATAAAGAGAGAATTCTGAAAGCAGGGAGAAGAAGCGAAGAGTAACCTATAAGGGAGAGGAGATAAGACTAACTGCCGATTTCTCAACAGAAACCATGCGAACAAGTAGACAATGGAACGACATATATCAAACACTCAAAGAACACAACTGTCAATTAAGAATACCGTATCCAGCAAAACTGTCCATCAAATATGAAGGAGAGATCAAGATATTCCCAGAAAGACAGAAACTAAGTAAGTCTGTATACACAAGACCAGCCTTACAGGAAACACTGAAAGATGTCCTTCATATAGAGATGTCACAGAAAACAGGATGGACTAAAATAACTAGCAACGCCAAAAAGAATTGAACAAAATTATAGCAATAAAGCCTTACCTCTCAATAATCACACTGAATGTGAATTGTTTAAATGCACCACTGAAGAGAAAAATAGTAGCAGAATGGATAAAAAACCAAAATGTATCAATATGTTGCTTACAAGAGACACATCTGAAAAATGAAAATAAAGAAAGACTAACAATAAAAGAACAGGAATAAATATGCAAAGCAAATGACAACAAAAAAAAGCAGGAGTAGTGATACTAATTTCTAATAAAATAAATTTCAATGCAAAAACCATCACAAAGGACAAAGAAGGTCACTACATAATGCTTAAAGGGTCAATAGAACAAGAGAATATAAAAATATTGAATATCTATGCACCAAATGAAAGACCTGCAAAATATATAAACAAACTTTAACAAAACTGAAAAAGGAAATAGACAACATTACTACAGTACTCGGAGACTTCAGTACACACACCCCAAGAAAAGATAGAACTACCAGAAAAAAACTCAACAGAGATACTGAAGAATTAAACCACACAATAAACCAACTTGACCTCATAGATATTTAGAAGTTATTGCACCCCAGAAAAAGAAGCAGAGTATAACTTCTTTTCCAGTGTGCATGGACTGTTCTCCAGAATAGATCACATTCTAGGTCACAAGGCAAGCATCAACAAATTAAAAAACACAGAAATTCTATAAAGTATTTTCTAAGACCACAATGCCGTACAATTAGAAATTAAAACAATGGTGAGAGTCAGCGCCCAGAGCCATCAGGGGCTTTAAGCTCGTTGCCCACTGCTGTGGTGTGGACAGCTGAAACCCAGGCCCCGACAGG
>NW_006400099.1:254249-258282 GCF_000299155.1 Elephantulus edwardii | reverse complement strand
GAAGCTGAACAACAACTTGCTTGAACCTGAGTGTGTACTAGAAGAAATAAAAAATGAAATTAAAAAGTTTCTTGAAACAAAAGACAATGAGAACACCACTTACTAAAACCTCTGGAAACAGCAAAAGCAGTCAAAAGGCAGGAAAAATTGACCATTGACTCTCTAACCCAACATCTCTAGCAAATTGAAAAAGAACAGCAAGAAAACTCAACACCCTCTTAAAAAATTGAAATAAAAAATAGAGCAGAAATAAATGAAAGAGAAAACAGAAAAACAATTGAAACTATCAGCAAAACTAGGAGTTGGTTCTTAGAAAAGGCCAATAAAATTGACAAACCATTAGCAAAACTCACAAATGAAAAGAAAGAGAAGACACAAATAATCTGAATAAGAGATCAATCAGGCATCATCACAACAAAACCAACTAAAATAAAAAAGCTAACATTAGAGTATTATGAAAATTTATACTCAAGCAAATATGAAAAACTAGAAGAAATGGACAAATACTTTGAAATGCACAAACTACCTAAACTGACACAAACTGAAGTTGAACATCTGAAAAGACCCATTACAAAAGAAGAAATTGAAAAGGTAATACAACAACTTCAAACCAAAAAAAGCCCTGGACGAGATGGTTCTACAAGTGAATTTTATCAAACAGTCAGAGAAGAACTATCACCAATTTTACATAAACCATTTCAGAAAATAGAAAAACATGTAATTCTCCCAGACTCATTTTATGAAGCAAACATATCCTTGATACCAAAGCCAGGAAAGGACATGACCAAAATAGAAAACTATAGGCCTGTATCTCTTATGAATATAGATGCAAAAATCCTGAATAAAATACTGGCCAATAGAATCCAACAACACATCAAAGAAATAATTCATCATGACCAAGCGGGATACATAACAGGCATGCAAGGATGGTTCAACATAAGAAAAACAATTACATTAACAAAGCAAAGAACAAGAATCACATGAACCTACCAACTGATGCAGAAAAGGCCTTTGACAAAATCCAACACGCTTCCCTGATTAAAACATTCAACAAAATAGGATTAGAGGGAAATTTCTTCAACATAGTAAAAAAGTATTTATGCAAACCCGAGAGGCAACATTGCTCTCAATGGAGAGAGGTGAAGGCATTCCCCTTGAGAACAGGAACTAGGCAAGGATGCCCACTATCGTGTCTCCTATTCAATATTGTATTGGAAGCCTTAGCCATAGCAATAAGACAAGAGAAGGGAATAAGAGGTATCCAAATTGGCAAAGAGGAGGTAAAATTATCTCTCTATGCGGATGATATCATAGTATACTTAGAAAACCCTAAAGACTCAGCAAGAAAACTACTGGACATAGTTGACCAATTCAGCAAAGTAGTAGGATACAAGATCAACATACAAAAATTAGTTGGATTTCTCTACCATGAAAAAGAGAATACAGAGCTGGAACTAAGAAAAACAATACCTTTCATAACAGTGAAGCAGAAGATTAAATACTTGGGAGGAAATCTAACCAGAAGCACAAAGGATCTATTTAAAGAAAATTACAAAACATTACTACAAGAAACAAAAAGAGACCTGGAAAAGTGGAAGAATATCCCTTGTTCATGGATAGGAAGACTCAATATTGTGAAAATGGCAATACTACAAAAGACAATTTACAAATTCAATACAATCCCAATAGAAATATCAATCTCATTCTTCAATGAGATGGAAAAGGTAATTTCCAGTTTCATTTGGAATGGAAAGAAGTCCTGAATAAGCAAAATAATCCTTAAAAATAGAAAATAGGTAGGAGGCATCTCACTCCCTTATTTCAAATCCTACTACACTGCTGTGGTAGTTAAGACAGGACGGTACTGGTACTATGACAGATATATAGATCAATGGAACAGAATTGAGAACCCAGAAATCAGCCCATCTACCTATGGTCAACTGATTTTTGAAAAGGAGATGAAATCAGTCAAGTAGGGAAACAATAACCTTTTTAACAAATGGTGTTGGAAAAATTGGAAAACTATCTACAGAAGACTCAAACAAGATCCACACATCACTCCATATACAAAAAACAAGGTGGATCATGGACCTAGGATTAAAACCAAGGAATAGAAACGTCATTAAAGTGAAGCTTGGAAGAACACTAGTAGTCCTAATCCACAACATAAACAGTTTTCCAAGTATCCTGAAAAATCTACAACCAGGAGAGGATAAAACAGATAAATGGGACCTTCTAAGAATCAAATCCCTATGCACATCCAAAAACTTCTCCAACAGGGTTAAAAGGAAAGCCACAGACTGAGAAAAAGTATTTGGTAATAACATGTCAGATAAGGGACTTATATCTAGAATGTATAAAATACTTGAGCACCACCACAAGATAAAGGTAAATAATCCAATTGAAAAATGTGCACAGGCTATGAACAGACACTTCACCAAAGAAGACATTCAGATGACCAACACACACATGAAGAAATGTTCAAAATCCCTAGCTCTAAGAGAGATGTAAATCAAAACAACTATGAGAGATCATCTCACCCCAGTCAGAATAACAAAATTTAACAGAACAGCAGGCAAGAAATGCTGGTGAGGTTGTGGAGAAACTGGAATGCTTATTCACTGTTGGTGAAAGTGTAAATAGTGCAACCACTGTGGAAAGTGGCACTTTCTCAAAAAGATGCAACGATTCCACTACTGGGAATATACCGGTCCTTGGAGAAGGACATCATGCTTGATAGGGTGCAGGGACAGCGCAGGAGGGGAAGGCCCTCTATGAGGTGGATTGATTCAGTGACTGGGGTTATCGGGATGGGAGTGTCAGAGACAGTGCGACTGGCACAAGACAGAGCAGAGTTTAGGGCTATTGTACATAGGGTCGCTATGAGTCGCAAGCGACTCGACGCACATAACAACAAATTAAAATGATGCATTGTTTTAGGTATGTGATATTAAGCAAATGTTACCATTTTACTAAAAGAAACTCAATATGGGAAGAAGTTAAAGAACACAATGTAGGTCTCAAAGACTGCATTATGATTCTGAATCCACATGAAAAGATATATAAAATTTTGAGAATTTTTATGATAGAAAGATGAATTCAAAGCAAATAGTGAGCAGTTCAGTCTTAACGTACCGTGTCAAAGATAAACATTCAAATTGAACACAAGTTCCATAGTTAGTAAAGAATGACTGGTTATTACTGGTGAAAGAATAAGTCGTATATCCACTGGTAGGTGGAAGAGTCTTTTTACATCACAAATTCATCCTTTTCAGGAGATGGGAAGTAGAGTGGGGCTGTTGCTCCTCTAAAGCGTGGCCAGAGCATAAGTCTAGGTCCTTTTTTTGCAGAACTAAGCTCCACATTAGCTATATTGTTATTATAACAGTGGATCTTCTTCTGCACCAGTGTCTCACTCTCTATATCCTGATACTGTAGCAGAAAACAAAAATTACCACACACTTCCTCTTCAATTCCTTTCTACTATCAAATATTTTCCAGTAATATGGTTTTGTCGTCTGTGAGCTTCCATTTTCCCAGTTAGCTATAAATGGTAGAGGCCTTCCTTTTCAGGGCTCAAAAAATGAGTTTTCTTCCTTTTCCTTTCCCATTAAAGGAGAAATTGTTTCAGAAAACAAGAAACCAAGGTTCTTCCCAACTCCCACACACCACTACCCCAGACAGTTCAAGGGTTAAATACATTTTGCTTAAGGACCGTTGACAATTCCCCTAGCTTCGCCCTCTATTTTACCAGTGGAGGTTCCTGGAAAACACTCCACAGCCGCCATCAGAACAAGGATGGAATCTAGGATGGGGATCCACAACAGCTGAAAGGGAATGAAGGAAGGCCTGGTACCCCCCCCCCAGGGAGTTAGACCACCTGGGAGCTATTATATTCTGCCCATCATCAGAGTACCAGAGGAGCTCCTGTAGCAAAAGACTGGGAATGCTAGCAATCCCACTTCACCAGTCCACCCTTCACTTTGGGCAACCTAAATGCACCTCCAGTGATCCCATTATCCAGCCCGCCCCC
>NW_006400099.1:246530-254149 GCF_000299155.1 Elephantulus edwardii | reverse complement strand
TGTCTTTTGTAACCCTTAGCTGATTGTTTTTGTATGTTTCTCGGGACCTGGAATTGAGGGTGGAAAGCATGACTGAAGAACAAGAAATCATGTGTAAACTGGAAAGCATTAAGGAAATCAGGTAAGTGGCGTCTTTCTCCTCCTTCCTCCTCCCCCCCCCCGCCCCCCGTCTGTAATTCCTCGCCGCGGGAGGTGGTTGATTCACCTCTTGGGAATTATCTGTTGGTCTACTTGTGTAGAATTAAATTAAAGGTGAAACGAGGATAGAGACCAGGGAGAGGGAGTGAGTCAAAATTGAGATTGTAGTTGTGAGTGGGAGAGATGGACACCTCTAACCGGATGTGACTGAGAAAATGCAGAAAGAAACTCACCGAGCGGGTTCTAAGCGGTTTTTTTTTCCTCGGGTAGGGATAAGAAAGCACTAAAAGCACCCGTCCCGTGTCTCCACCCTTCTTCATGAGGGCTGGATAGGAGAAAAAGAACGTGATCAGTGAAAGCAAAACACACACTACTCACCAACCCTGGTGCTTGCAGTACCCCTCAAACATAGGCTGTAGGATTCCACCATACTCGCAGGCCCACAGACCTTGGCATCTTTGACTGGACTGCTTTGGCACTCAGATGATCTTAAGACTGGAAAAAGAAACCAATCAACCAAAACCCCTCGATCCTAATGAGCAAGGACTCAAAAAAGGTATTTGTTGGCCCCAAGATTTTGAGTCCTTGCTCATTAGGATCGAGGGGTTTTGGTTGGTTGGTTTCTTTTTCCAGTCTTAAGAAGCAGTCCAGTCAAAGATACCAAGGTCTGTGGGCCTGCGAGTATGGTGGAATCCTACAGGCTATGTTTGAGGGGTACTGCAAGCACCAGGGTTGGTGAGTAGTGTGTGTTTTGCTTTCACTGATCACGTTCTTTTTCTCCTATCCAGCCCTCATGAAGAAGGGTGGAGACACGGGACGGGTGCTTTTAGTGCTTTCTTATCCCTACCCGAGGAAAAAAAAACCGCTTAGAACCCGCTCGGTGAGTTTCTTTCTGCATTTTCTCAGTCACATCCGGTTAGAGGTGTCCATCTCTCCCACTCACAACTACAATCTCAATTTTGACTCACTCCCTCTCCCTGGTCTCTATCCTCGTTTCACCTTTAATTTAATTCTACACAAGTAGACCAACAGATAATTCCCAAGAGGTGAATCAACCACCTCCCGCGGCGAGGAATTACAGACGGGGGGCGGGGGGGGGGAGGAGGAAGGAGGAGAAAGACGCCACTTACCTGATTTCCTTAATGCTTTCCAGTTTACACATGATTTCTTGTTCTTCAGTCATGCTTTCCACCCTCAATTCCAGGTCCCGAGAAACATACAAAAACAATCAGCTAAGGGTTACAAAAGACACGGCAGAGCCAACTCCCACTACTCTGAGCCTGAGCAGTAGCGACTTTGAGAAGGCCTGGGAAATGTAGTCCTCACGTGCAAAGTCGGCCACACAATTTGAAAGTCGCCCAAACTACAACTCCCAGAAGGCTAAGCGATACATGCTTCCTTTCCTTCCTGTGGTTGCTCTTGAAATATATTTGTCATGCATAATTTACATCCAAAGGAATGATGAATGTAAGGTAATGGGAGCTCTGGTGGCCTAGTGACAAGAAGCTGGCTTGCAATCCCAAAGGCACGCAGCTCGAGGCCACCAGCCGCTCTGCAGGAGAAGGTAGGGCAAGTTCCTCCAGTCTGATTAACCTCTGAAACACCCCCTAGATGGTCAGCTGTGGTTCTGTTTTGACTCTATGGTACACAACAACAACATAGAAGAAGAGGAGGAATCAGGGAGAAAAGTGCAACAATGAATTACTGGAAACCCCAAGTCTCTGTAAACTTTCATTTACATTAATAAAAAAAAAGTAAAAAAAAAAAAAAGAAACGGAAGAAAAAGGAAAAAATTACAAAAGGCAACTAGATAAATGAAGAATGTCAATTCACTCCTTGTGGGGGACTTCATGATTACTCACTGCAAATGAGGTTGTTCTAGCAGCTTTGTGCATGGGGCAGTGCACTATAAACCCGAAAGAGGTGCCTCTCTGGTAATTCGAATCCACCAGGGACTCTGCAGGAGAAAGACAGGCAATATCTTCCTGTGAAATTTACAACCTCTAAAAGCACTCTAGATGGTCAGCTACTGAGTTTGAATTTTTTGAAAATATGAAGCTTTTATGAAAATATGAAGTCATATATCTAGGACAAATGGTTATAAATGAGAGTGACCTACACACAAAATTTTTGCTTCCTGTCCTTGCATCCTTATGCTCACTGAGTTTGGAGACCTCAGTTACAAAGAGAAGAATAACCCCACCAAGATAAAAACTATTCCTTTGAAGTGAAAGTTAAAAAAGACACCTGACTCATTTGGGCTGCTCATGCCCATGTATCAACAGGCAAAGAAGACAGTTACTGTATTGTCTGGTGTGATTGATTCTAATTATCAAAGGGAGATCAGAGAGGTACTACATAATAAATAAAGTATGTCTAGATAAATATCTGACAAAAAGGTGACCTGACAGAGTGTGGACATTATCAAACAATATCACTAATACCACACACAAGCAAAATCCAGCTGAAGATTATGCAGAAATGACTGGAATAGTACATTGACAGACAAGAGGTTGTGTCACTAGAGACATTGTTTCCAATGTCAGATGGAATTGGCAGAAAGGAAAGAGAACCAAAGAAACATCTATCTGGGTCTATTGACTATGCAAAGGCATTTGTGTAGAGCACAACAATCTGTGGCTAACCTTGAGGAGAACAGGAATCCCAGAATGTTTTATTGTGCTTATGTGAAGCCAAAACTCAGATCAGGAAGCAGTCCTCAGAACAGAGCAAGAAAACATTACATGGTTCAAAATCAGAAAAAGAGTATGTCAGGGATGCATCCTGTCTCCATACGTTTTCAATCTATATGCAGAAAAAATCATTTGGGAAGCTGGGCTTAATGAGGAGGAATGTAAAATCAGCATTGGAGGAAGATTCATCAACAACATACATTATGCAGATGGCACAACTTGGCTTGCTGAAACTGAGGAGGACCTGAAGAACTTGTGGCAGAAGGTCAAGGACCATAGTCTTCAATATGGATTGAAGCTCAACATCAAAGAAGACGAAGATTCTCACCACTCGGCCAAATGGAAGCACCATGATAGATAGAGAAGAGATTGAGGTTGTTAACAATTACAAGTTTCTAGATGCCACTCAACACTCTTGGGCCAGCAGTTAAAAAAATCAAAAGACGAAACATGATAGAGAGTGGCCTCCCACCCCGGACCCCGCACGACCTACAACCCCAGGCTGGCCAGCTTTAACTAACTGCTTGCCTTCAGCATTTTCTTTACCACCTGGGTCTTGTCTCCTAGGTCAGTGGAGTTGTGTGGTTCCCAAGAAATGGAAGAAGAGGAGCGATGTGACCACCAGGTCCACTTGCTTTCAGGCCTGGTTGGCATTTAGAGAGGAAAACACAGCAAGCAAATAGTGCTTTTCAGAGAGGAGATGGTGAGAAAAGAGAAACCAAGTCTTAGCTTTCCTATGATTTTTCGTAACTCTGGATTTTGGCAGTAGCAGAGAAATAAACTAAACCAAGAGTTATTTTTTTTCTATTGAGAAGTGGAATTGTTTTTCCCCTCTTTCTTTGATTCCAAACTTTTCTCCCACTGACAAAGCATAAATCGTGGACAAGCAAGAATAAGGTGGACTTTAGGAACCCCGAAAAAAGGACTGAGAAGATTACTTTCTTCCTCAAGAGAAAAGGGTGGGGTTTGTTCAGCCCTGTCTGGATCCTACAAAAAGAAACAAAAACATGAGTTGCATAGCATAGAAAGAGAGGGAACACAGAAGCAGTGAAATAGAAGATAGAATTGTCACCACTGATCTGCTAGAGCAAAAAGCAGACTCAAAATAGAAGGAAAAAGAAGAAAACCTTAGAATAATGTGGGACACCATGAAGAGAAAAAACATGCACATCATTGGAATCCCCGAACAGGAAGAAGCAAGTAAAGGCACCGGAAAAGTTGTGGAATAATTACAAGAGGAAAACTTTCCAGGCATAATGAAGAATGAGAGAATATATATTCAAGAAACTCAGCAAACACCATATAGAATAGACCCCCAAAAGACAAACATCAAGGCATATCATGGTTAAATTTGCCAGAACCAAAGATAAGGAGAGAATCCTGAATGCAGCAAGGGATAAACAAAGAGTAACCTATATGGGAGAGCAAATAAGATTAAGTGACGATTTCTCAGCTGAAACCATGCAAGCAAGAAGAGAATGGAAGGACATATCTCAAACATCCAAAGAACACATCCGTCAACCAAGAATATTGTGCCAAGCAAAATTATCCATCAAATATGAAGGAGAGATCAAGATATTCACAGAAATAAAAGAACCTAAGAGAGTTTCTAAAAACAAGACCAGCATTGCAGGAAAGACTCAGAGATGTCCTTCTTACAGAGATACCACAGAAAGCATCATGGACCAAAGTAAGTAGCAACAACACCAAAAAGAACTCAACACAATGATAGCAATAAAACCTTGCATCTCAATAATCACACTGAAGGTGAATGATTTAAATGCGCTGCTGAAGAGAAAAAGAGTAGCAGATTGAATAAGAAATCAAAATCCATCAATATGTTGTCTATAAGAGACACACCTGAAAAATGAAGATAAATAAAGACTAAAAATAAAAGGGTAGGGAAAAATATACCAAGCAAATGGCAATCAGAAAAAAGCAGGAGTAGCGATATTAATCTCTGATGAAATAAATGGCAATGTAAAAACCATCACAAAGGACAAGGAAGGTCACTATATAATACTGAAAGTGTCAATAGAAAAAGAGGACATAGCAATAATAAATATCTATGCTCCAAATGAAAGACCTGCAAAATACATAAAACAAACATTAACAAAACTAAAAAAGAAAATAGATAACACTGCTATAGTAGTTGGAGACTTCAATACACCACTCTCAAGAAAAGATAGAACTACTAGGAAGAAACTCAACAGAGATACTGAAGAATTAAACCATACAATAAACCTACTTGACCTCAAAGATATTTATAGACTAAGGCACCCACCAAAAGCACAGTATACCTTCTTTTCCAATAGATCACATTCTAGGTCACAAGGCAAGCATCAATAAATTTAAAAACATAGAAATAATACAAAGCATCCTTTCAGACCATAATGCTACAAAATTAGAAATTAATAACAAGAAAATAAAGGACAAAAAACCCCATACGTTTGGAAGCTGAACAACATCTTGCTTGAACACGAGTGGGTGATAGAAGAAATAAAAAATGAAATTACAAAGTTTCTTGAAACAAATGACAATTAAAACACCACTTACCAAAAGCTCTAGAAACAGCCAAAGCAGTAATCAGAGGTCAATTTATAGCAAAAAGCAAACACATCAAAAGGCAGGAAAAACCAACCATTGACTCTCTAACCCAACATCTCTAGCAAATTGAAAAAGAACAGCAAGAAAACCCGACACCCTCTTAAAAAGATGAAATAATTAAAAAATAGAGCAGAAATAAATGAAATAAAAAACTGAAAAACAATTGAAACTATTAACAAAACTAGGAGTTGGTTCTTTGAAAAGTTCCATAAAATCAACAAACCATTAGCAAACCTTAAAAAAGAAGGAGAAGACACAAATAATCCAAATAAGAGATGAGTCAGACAACATCACAACAGAACCAACTAAAATAAAAAAGCTAACATTAGAGTATTATGAAAAACTATACTCAAACAAACATGAAAATCTAGAGGAAATGGACAAACACTTAGCAATGCACAACCTACCTAAACTGACACAAACTGAAATTGAACATCTGAACAGACTCATTATAAAAGAAGAAATTGAAAAGGTAATACCACAACTTCCAACAAAAAAATACCCTGTACTGGATGGTTTTACACGTGAATTTTATCAAACATTCAGAGAAGAACTATCACCAATTTTACATACACTATTTCAGAAAATAGAGAAAGTTGGAATTCTCCTAGATTCATTTTATGAAGCAAACATATCCTTGATACCAAAGCCAGGAAAGGATATGACCAAAATAGAAAACTATAGGCCAATATCACTTATGAACACAGATGCAAAAATCCTGAATAAAATACTGACCAATAGAATTAAATGATACATCAAAGAAATAATTCACCATGACCAAGTGGGATTTATACCAAGTATGCAAGGATGGTTCAACATAAGGAAAACAATTAATATAATTCATCACATGAACAAAGCAAAGAACAAGAACCACATTATCCTATCAACCGATGCAGAAAAGGCCTCTGACAAAATCCAACAGTCTTTCATGGTTAAAATACTCAACAAAATAGGGTTAGAGGGGAATTTCTTCAATTATACAAACCCAAGAGCCAACACTGTTCTCAATGGAGAGAGGTTAAAGGCATTCACCTTGAGAACAGGAACTAAGCAAGGGTGCCCACTCTCACCATTTCTTTTATTCAATATTGTATTGGAAGTTTTAGTGATAGCAATAAGACAAGAGAAAGAAATAAGAGATATCCAAATTGCCAAAGAGGAGGTAAAATTATCTCTCTATGCAGATAATATGATAGTATACCTTGAAAACCCTAAAGACTCTGCAAGAGGACTATTGGACATGGTTGACAAATTCAGCAAAGTAGCAGGATACAAGATCAACATACAAAAATCAGTTGGATTTCCCTACCGTGACAAAGAGAATACAGAGCTGGAGCTAAGAAAAACAATACCCTTCATAATAGCAGATCACAAGATTAAATACTTGGGAGTAAATGTAACCAGAAGCATAAAGGATCTACTCAAAGAAAATTACAATACATTGCTACAAGAAACAAAAAGAGAACTGGAGAAGTAGACGAATATCTCTTGCTCATGGATAGGAAGACTCAATATTGTGAAAATGGCAATACTACCAAAGGCAATTTAAACATTCAATGCAATCCCAATACAAATACAAATCCCATTCTTCAACGACATGGAAAAGGCAATCACCAGTTTCATTTGGAATGCAGAGAAGCCCCGAATAAGCCAAGTACTCCTTAAAAATATAAAAAAGATAGGAGGCATCTCACTCCCTGATTTCAAATCCTACTACACTGCCGTGGTAGTTAAGACAGCATGGTACTGGTACACTGACAGAGACATAGACCAATGGAATAGAATTGAGAACCCAGAAATAAGCCCATCTACCTATGATCAACTGATTTTTGACAAGGAGATGAAATCAGTCAAGTAGGGAAACAAAAGCCTTTTTAACAAATGGTGTTGGAAAAATTGGAAAACTATCTGCAGAAGACTCAAGCAAGATCCACACATCACTCCCTACACAAAAACCAACTCTACATGGATAATGGACCTAGGACTAAAACCAAGGAATATAAACGTCATTAAAGTGAAGCTTGGAAGAACTCTAGAAGTCCTAATCCACAACATAAACACTCTTTCAAGTATCCTGAAAAATCTACAACCAGGAGAAGATAAAATAGATGAATGGGACCTTCTAAGAAGCAAATCCCTATGCACATCCAAAAACTTCTCCAATAGTATAAAAAGGGAAGC
>NW_006400099.1:244473-245056 GCF_000299155.1 Elephantulus edwardii | reverse complement strand
CAAATCAAAACATCTATGAGGTATCATCTCACCCCAGTAAGAATAGCAAAATTTAACAGAACAGCAAGCAACAAATGCTGGCAAGGTGTGGAGAAACTGGAATGCTTATTCACTGTTGGTGGAAGTGTAAAATGGTGTAACCACTGTGGAAAGCAGTGTGGCGCTTTCTCAAAAAGTTGCAAATAAGGGGAGCTCTGGTGGCCTAGTGGCAAGAAGCTGCATTGCAATCCCAGAGGTGCACGGTTCGAATCCACCAGATGCTCTGCGGGGGAAGGAGGGACAATCTCCTGCTGTACCAGTCAGATCTGATTTGACGGTACACACACACACTAATAATAATAATGATGATGATGATGATGATTAAGTGTTTATAATAATAAAACAAGCTGTGGCTGACTCTAAGAAGAATGGGAATCCCAGAACATTTAATTGTGCTAATACGATACCTATACTTGGACGAGGAGGCAGTCGTCAGAACAGAGCAAGGAGACACTACATGGTTCAAAATCAAGAAGTGGGTCCGTCAGGGATGTATTCTGTCTCCATACCTTTTCAATCTGTATACAGAACAGATCATCCGAGA
>NW_006400099.1:241498-243737 GCF_000299155.1 Elephantulus edwardii | reverse complement strand
AGATACCATTTGGCCCAGCAATTCCACTACTGGGAATATACTCCAAAGAGACCATAACTGACACCCAAGCAGATATATGCACACCCATGTTTATCACGGCTTTGTTCACAATAGCAAGGAGTTGGAAACAACCTAAGTGCCCATCAATAAACGAATGGATAGAGAAGCTGTGTCAAACAATGGACTACTATGCTGCATTGAAAAACAAGGAACTCATGCAGTATTATTCAAAATGGGTGACCCTGGAGGACATTATGCTGTGTGAAGTATCTCAGTCACGAAGGACAAATACTGCATGGTGCCACTGTTGTAAAATCAGACTGATATCGGAGTTGGGGGGAGACTGAGAAAGATGGGATAAATAATGTATACTGCATTGAAACAGATGAGGAAGAAAACTGTTTAAAGCTATTTAAAAGGGATATGATATTAGGTAATACTGTCATGACAGGACTCTGGAACGAAGGCTGCATAATCAAGTGGACCTGGGGGGAGGAATTGTAAAACAATGACAGAATTTTTCTTTTACTTTTCAAAGAGAAGAGTGTACTAGGTGGAGGAGTGGGCAGGGAGAAAAGTGCAACAATGAATGAATGGAAATCCGAAGTCTGTAAATTTTCACTAAAATTAATTTTAAAAAATGATTATAAAAAACCCCCCCAACAGATTACATGAGATTCCTTACCTAATATTTTCATGCTGTATGATTAAAGTCCATGGAAAAGGACATCAGCTCTTTTCCAATATGATTACCAAAGGCCCAGGCTCTTCAGGAATTAAGGCTTGTGTCACGCTAGAAACGAAGAATCATAACTACTTGAGGTGTTTGCTGAAGGAAAGGGAATATAGAATGGATAGCGAAAGAGAGAGTTCTGTATACTAGCTATGACAATGTGATCACTTGGAGAAATGAGAACTTTAATTTTTATGCATTACTTGTATGTGTGCATAAAATATTTTTGATCTTTTCACTTATAAAACATAAGCTGTAAATGACACCAACAGGTTTCTGGTTGTACTCATTTTAGTTCTATCATGCTATTTGCAAGTAGATTTAATAATTGCCTTTATTTAGAGATTCTTTCTCTCCCAAGCATATATAAATAGAAATATATTTCTATCTATAATATAGGCAAGCAGTTCAAATCCATCAGTGTGGCTCCAGGGGAGAAGGAAGAGCTATCTCCTCCCGTGTGATTATCTGCCTCTGACAACCTGCCAGAGGGTCAGGTATAGACAGGTTCCAACTCGACAATACACAACAACAACATGCATTAAAAGGTAGCTAGAGTCCAAGGGAGTTCTGGTGGCCTAGTGGCAAGAAGCTGCACTGCAATCCCAGAAGTATATGGTTTGAGTCCACCAGATGCTCTGCTGTAGAAGGAGGGACAATCACCTCCTATACCAGTCAGATCCAATTAGACAGTACACAGTACACACACACAAATAATTTTGAAAATTTAGAAAAAAAAAAAAGGTAGCTAGAGTCCATAATTTTACTAGGCCTTGAAACTAGAGAAAATACCCAAAAGATAACTCATTTATGAAATGTTGATAGTTCTGGCTGTTTTGGGCAGTCTGTTGAGGTTGGGTGTGAGGGAGACAAAGACAGGAGGGAAAAAAATAGCGGGGGGAACAGAAGGCGTGCAGACTTCTTACTTCCAGCCACCCATCTATTGAACCCTTATTGAGTTCAGACTTTACAAGTCAAGGAGAGAAAGATTGAGGGATGCAGGAGACAAAATGATAAAGAAAATCTACCCCTTGCTTTTAAGGAGTAGAGCAGCACAAACCTCATCCTCTTTGTTATTGTTGTTATGTGCTGTTGAGTTGCTTGCAACTCATAGCCCTGAAGTCTCCTCTACCTGTGCCAACTTTACTGTCTCCTACACACCTACCCTTATTAACCCAGTCACTCTATCAATCCATCTCATCAATGGAAGCATGTACCTCTCCAAGGAGTGATCTCTTCTTGCACCATGCCCAAAGTATGTCACACAAAGCCTCAGAATCCTTGCCTCCAAAGACCAGCCTGGCTTCACCATCTCTAGGATGAAGCTGTTTGTTCTCCTGGCAGTTCACTATATATTAAAAACTTTCAAACGCTCAAAGGCATCGATTCTCCTTCTATCCTCCCTAGTCATTGTCCAACATATACATAGGCCATGGTTTTTGCAATCATTTGTTATGCATCAGAGAGTTGGACAATGACTAGGGAGGATAGAAGGAGAATTGATGC
>NW_006400099.1:231741-236153 GCF_000299155.1 Elephantulus edwardii | reverse complement strand
GAGTAATATATCATATGGTCATCAGACTCAGAATGCCCCATGCCAGTCCATCTCATCTCTCCAATGCCTAATATGTCAATATTTATGCGTTCCATTTCTTTCTTAACAATTTCTAATTTTCCTTCATTCATGGCTGTCACATTCCATGTACGAATCAGTAGGGTCTGCTTACAACTGTTCCTCCTCCTTTGTATTTCCATACTTGATAGTTCTGCCTAGGTTGCCCTTTCTGTTAATCTGCGTGTGTTCTGTTGTGCATAGGGTTTTCAGAGGCCTGATATTTCAGAAGTGGGTGGCCAATCCTTCTTCCTAGTCTGTCTTGATCTGAATGTTCAGATTTAGAGGAGTATGGGTGTGCATATATCTGTTAGGGTGGCAGGTCTGATTTCTTTAGGGTATATTCCCAGTAGTGGAACTGCTGGGTAAAAAAGGTATTTCTATTTCCAACTTTTTGAGAAAGTGCCATGCAGCCTTCCATAGTGGTTGCACCATTTTATACTCCCATCAACAGTGAATAAGTGTTATAGCATCTCCACAACTTCACCAACATTTGTTGTTTGTGTCTCTGTTGAATTTTGCTATTGTTACTGGGGTGAAATGATATCTCATAATTGTTTTGATTTGCATCTCTCTTAGAGCTTGGGATCTTGGACATTTCTTCATGTGTTTGCTTGCCATCTGAATGTCTTCTTTGGTTAAATGTCTGTTCATATCCTGTGCCTATTTTGTGATCGGATTATTTATCTTGTTGTGGTGCTCAGTATTCTATAAATTCTAGATGTAAGTCCCTTATCAGACATGTCATTACCAAATATTTTTTTCCCCAGTCTGTGGCTTTCCTTTTTACCCTGTTGAAGAAGTTTTTGGATATGCATAGGGATTTGATTTTTAGAAGGTCCTGTCCATCTATTGAATCCCCTCCTGGTTGTAGGTTTTTCAGGAAGCTTGGAAGACTGCTCATGTTGTGGATTAGGGCTTCTAGAATTCTTCCAAGCTTTTCTTTGATGAAGTTTATAGTTCTTGGTTTTAGTCCTAGATCCTTGATTCCCTTTGAGTTGGTTTTTGTGTATGGAGTGAGGTGTGGATCTTGCTTGAGTTTTCTACAGATAGTTTTCCAATTTTGCCAACACCATTTGTTAAAAAGGCTGCTGTTTCCCCACTTAACTGATTACATCTCCTTTTAAAAAATCAGTTGATCGTTCATTGGTAGATGGGCTGATTTCGGGGTTCTCAATTGTATTCTGTTGATCTATGTGTCTGTCATTGTACCAGTATCATGCTGTATTGACCACCACGGCAGAGTCATGGGATTTGAAATAGGGGAGTGAAATGTCTTCTACCTTGTTTCTCTTTTTCAGGAGTGCTTTGCTTATTCAGGGTCTCTTTCCATCCCAGATCAAATTGGAAATTGCCTTTTCCATCTCGTTGAAGAATGGAATTGATGTTTGTATTGAGATTGGATTCAACTTCTAGATTGCCTTTGGTAGAATTGCCATTTTCACAATATTGAATCTTCCTATCTAAGAGCAAAGTATATTCTTCCATTTCTCCAGGTCTTTTTTGTTTCTTTTAGTAACGTTTTGTAATTTTCTTTGAATAGGCCCTTTGTGTTTCTAGTTAGATTTACTCCCAAGTATTTTATCTTGTGATTAGCGATTATAATGGGTATTGTTTTTCTTAGCACAATGACCTCTCTGACATTGATAAGATCACACTTATTTCCTGCAATGGCAACTACATTATCAGGTGGGCCATGCTGCTGCAGCCCTTCACTCATTTCTTTAATGTGGAAAGCGTTTTCTCTTTTGTGATATCATAGAAGACCGACCCTTGAAAATACATTGGCACTAAGTCCCTAAATCGCTCTTGTCCTGATGAGGAATTTATGGAGCTCATTCTGGTACTGTACAGTCTTAGTCATGAAAGACGCCCCTATCACTGAGTTGATGTTGGGATCAAAATTGTCTTCACTGAGGTGCCACATGATACTCACTTTATCCACACCTGTATCTCCTATCAGACACATTCTGAGCTCTCACAACACCATGGCCAGGAAACCAGCTGCATGAGCCTGCTGCTGCCCTAAAAAGAGGCTGGGACCAGCTCCAGTGAACTTGGTGCCACCGCTGCAGGCCCATTCCAGGCCACAAGACATGCAGAGGTGGTGGCTACTCATCCCCTGCTTTTCACTTAACCCACCCTCTGCTAACTGTGCAGGACCCACCTCAGCAACTGGGAGGTGGTTTGGCCATCTACTTCCATAATAACAGGCCTTCGGAAACCTTATGTACAACAGAGCACACTTAGGTTGTTGTTGTTGTTGTTAGGTGCTGTCAAGTCGAGCACAACTCATAGTGACCCTATGAACAAAAGATGTGAACCCTGTTCTATCCTGTGCCATCCTCACACTTCCTGGCACACAAGAGCTTATTGGAGCAGTCACCATGTCAGTCCACCTGGTTGAGGGTCTTCCTCTCCTTCCCTGACCCTCCACCCTTCCCAGCATCATGTCCTTCTCCAAGGAATAGCACTGCTTACCAATATGTTCAATGTATGTGAGGCAAAGCCTCATCATTCTTGCCTCCAAAGAGTGCTCCGGCTGTACCCTCTCCAAGACATATCTCTTTCTTCTCTTGGAAGTCCATGGGATATTTAGCACTCTTCTCCAACACTAGAGTTCAAAGGGACCAATTCTTCTGTTATCCTTATTCATTGTCCAGCTCTCAGATGCATAACTAGTAATTGAAAGACTATGGCTCGAATCAGACACACCTTAGTCTTCAAACGGACATCACTACTATTCAATAATTTGGAAATGTCCCTAACTGAAGATTTTCCCAGTGCAAGGTGTCTCCTTATTTCCTGACTGCTGGTACCAAGGGTGTTAACTGTGGATCCAAACAAGATGAAGCGGTTGACAGTTTCTATCTCCTCTCCATTCATCATGATCCTGCCTATCAGTCCATTGGTAAGAATCTTTGTTTTCCTGGCATTGAGATGCAATCCATACCATTCCATTATCATCTGCAACAAGTTCCTCATGCCCTCCTTATTTTCAGCAAGCAAGGTTGTATCATCTGTATAACACAGGTTAGACACTGGAGGATGAGCCTTCATTTGGGAATCACAAAGGAAGAGGAACAACTGTAAAAAGACCCTAATGATTAAAACATGGAATGTGGGAAGTATGAATGTAGGAAAATTGGAGATTGTTAAGGAAGAAATGGAACACATAAATATTGACATACTAGGTATTGGTGAAATGAAATAGATTTATATGGGACATTTTAAATCAGGCAATCATATGATCTACTATGCTGGAAATGAAAAAGTGAGAAAAAACAGGTTCACAATCATAGTTAAAAAACAATTTCTATATCCATCTTGAAATACAATGCTATGAGTGACAGGATAATATCCATATGCATACAAGGAAGACCTGTTAATATAGCTATCATTCAAATTTGTGCACCAACAAACAGAGCCAAAGAATAGGAAATAGATGACTTCTAACAACTGTTGCAATAAAAAAATCAAGCAAACATGCAACCAAGATATTTTAGTAATAATGGGTGACTGAAATGCAAAAGTTGGAACAAGAAAGGATCTGTAGTTGGTAAACATGAACTTGGTGACAGAAATGAGGACGGAGGAAAAAATTATAGAAATCTGTACAAGCAATGATTTATTCATTGCAAATATTGTTTATAAGAAACACAGACACTATACACATGGTCCCCACCTGACGGCCTACACAGGAATCAAATTGATTACATATGAGGGAAAAATCATTGAAGAAGTTCTGTATCAGCTATGAAAACTAGGCCAGCTGCTGATTGGGAAGCAATTATTTGTACACAAGTTCAAATTGAAAACAAAGAAAATGAAATCCAATCCACAAGAACCATAGTTTGATCTTGAGTCTCTCTCTTCTGAATTAAAAGTCCATCTCAGGAACAGGTTTGAAGGCTTGAATAATAATAATGTGCAAAGACCAGATGAGCTGTGGGAGGATATCAAGAATATCACCCATGAAGAATGCAAAAGGCCATTTTGAAGATGGAGGAAGAAGAAAAGTACAAATTGCATGTCAGAGAGACTGAATATTACACTAGAGCACTGAGAAGCCAAGACAAAGGGAAGAAATTAAGATGGTAAGAAGCTAAACAGAATATTTCAAAGGGCAAGATGCAAAGACAAAGTAAAATATTATCATGAAATGTGAAAAAAAGCTGGAGTTGGAAGATCAAAAGGGACAAACTCGCTCAGCCTTTCTTAAGCTGGAGGAATGGAAGAATAAATTTAAAAATTTTTTTTATTTTATTATTTTTGTGTGAGTGTACCGTCAAATCAGATCTGACTGGTACAGGATGAGATTGTCCCTCCTTCCCCGGCAGAGCATCTGGTGGATT
>NW_006400099.1:229060-231641 GCF_000299155.1 Elephantulus edwardii | reverse complement strand
CTCCTTGGAGGCAAGGATTCTGGGGTTTCGCCTGACATACTTTGGACATGTTGTAAGGAGAGACAGGTCTTTGGAGAGGGACATCATGCTGGGCAGAGTGGAGGGACAGCGCAGGAGGGGAAGACCCTCTATGAGGTGGATTTATTCAGTGACTGGGGTAATCGGGATGGATGTGTCAGAGGCAATGAGATTGGCACAGGATAAAGCAGGGTTTAGGGCTGTTGTACGTAGGGTCGCAAGTGACTCGACGGCACATAACAACAACAACAACAACAATCACACATACTTTGGACATGTTACCAGGAGGGACCAGTCCTTGGAGAAGAAGGGGAAGCACAGTAAAAGAAGACTCTGGATGAGACAGATTGACGCAGTAACTGGGGTAAGGAGGGTAGGTATATCAGAGACAGTAAGCCAAGCTTAGGATAGGGCAGGTTTCAGAGCTGTTGTACAAAGAGTGGCTATGAGTTGCAAGAAACTAAATGGCACATAACAACAGTAACAACAATATAGACCTAGAGAATGCTTGTTTAGAATTTGAGTTCAGAATTAAAGCAAAACCCAAATCTTTCTCTGAGAAGTCTAGTCAGCAAATGTCTCTTCTTTCCATTTCTGTTAGAGGCGTAATACCTTTGCAGAGACTGGCAAGAGACCAGTAGTGTAGGTTTATCTCCCTTGACTCAAGGAAAGCCTCTAGATACAAAAGAAGCCTAGTTAATAGTGTGTCCCCTCCTACCTTGCTTGTGAGAAGAAAGAGGGAGGAATCGAAGCACCTTGCCTTGAACTGTTTGAGTCGTTTTGTGCTGTTCAAAGCCAAATTAAGGAGTTCTGTGAGACACCATGTTCGTAGATATGAACAATCCAAGAAGGTGTCATTTTCTCCCTGATGGTGGTGCATCATATTAACAGAATGGGCAGTGTATATGCCCCCTGCTTACATTCTTTTTTTTTTAATTGTGATTTTAATGAAATGATACAGGAAAGTTAGGCTTTCATTCATTCATTCATTCTTGCATATTTTCCTTTCAGCTTCTCCCTTCCCCCTCCTCCAGTGCACTTTGTAATGCACTTCTTGTTCCAGATAGTTGCCATACATATAATGCCTAATCATATACTCCTTTAATGCAGTTATTCCTTTCATCTGCTCCAATACAGTGTGTCAGAAGCTGAATATCAAATTTAGTATCAATAATAAACCAAATACTGTATCAGGATATAAGGGAGGCATAATACAAGCTGGAGTTAACCCTGAGACACTAAGGCATTCCTTAATAGACAACATGTTCTTAGTTTTTATTTACTGAATCCCTCCCTCCTGAGATTAGCATAAGGTAAACAATACAGAAGAACTCCACCTTATCCGCAAAAGACTTCCCCATGATCCTTTGTTTTTGTTTTCTACTCCCTTGTAAATTCTCTTTTGTTTACCTTCCTGATGATTCTCAATAAATACACAGAGAGGCATGGCTTGGGCGCTTCAGTCATCAGTACTGCTTGCTCTCTGTCTTTACTCTCTCTTATCTCATTCTTGATTGTCTGTCTCATTATTACTTTACCCTTGGTCTGTTCATTATCTATCCATTATCTTTCCATGCTTTCCCCCCAAACTCTTTGCCAGTCTTATAACAATGGTGTTATACAGTACTTGTCTCTTTGTAACTGAGATATTTCACTCAGCATAATGTCCTCCAGACTAATCCATGTTATGCAAAGATTTACAAGTTTATTATAACTGCATAATATTCCGTTGTGTGAATGTACCACAGGTTTTTTAATCCATCTGTTTGTTTATGGACAATTTGACTTCTTCTATTTCTACATTATTGTTAATAAAGCAGCAATAAATATGGGAGTGCATACATGTTTCTTTAGGGTATATTGCCAGTACTGAGATTACTGTTTCAAATGGTGTTTCTATTTCCAATTTTCCCCCTCCTTTTTTAAAAATTGAGATTTTTACCAAACTTGGATTTTCATTCACATTTTCTTCCCTGCTCACCCACCCCCAGTTTGCTTTTCTCTTTGAAAAAGAAAAAAAAAATTCTTCCATTGTTGTACAATCCTACCCCCAAGTCCACTTTACTATGCAACACTTATTCTGGATTGTTGTCATGTAAATAATACCAAATCATATATTCCTTTTAAGTAGTTCTATTTCTCATCTGATTCAAAGCAGTGTACATAATTTTCCCCCCTCTTTTCTTTGTTTCTCCCCAACCCCCATGTCAGTCCTGTTTTATAGCAGTGGCATTATGCATATTTGTCCTTTTGTGACTGAGATATTTCATTCAGCATAATGTCCTCCAGGGTCACCCATTTTGTACAGTATTTCCTGGTTTCCTTGTTTTTCAGTACTGTACAGTATTCCATTGTGTGAATATACCACAGCTTCTCTATTCGTTCATTTGTTGATGGCTACTTGGGTTGTTTCCATCTCTTTGCTATTGTGAACAACAACACAGCAATTAACACGTTGTTGTTGTTGTTATGTGCCGTCGAGTCGTTTCCGACTCATAGCCACCCTATGCACAACAGCCCTAAACCCTGCTCTATCCTGCGCCAACCGCACTGCCTCTGACAC
>NW_006400099.1:218266-222700 GCF_000299155.1 Elephantulus edwardii | reverse complement strand
TATTTTTGTGTGAGTGTACCGTCAAATCAGATCTGACTGGTACAGGATGAGATTGTCCCTCCTTCCCCGGCAGAGCATCTGGTGGATTCGAACCGTGCGCCTCTGGGGCTGTAGTTGCAGCTCCTTGCCAGAAGAATAAATTTAAAAGGGTGCTGTGAGCAGAATGTTGAATGACCCTAGAAACATCAAAAGAAGATGGAAGGAGTACACAGAGTCACTATAAAAAAAACCCAAAAAATGGATGACACAGAAGAATTTAATTAAACATATGATCAAGAATCTATTATGATGAAGGAGGATGTTCAAGCTGCTCTGAAGGAATTGGCAAAAAACAAGGCCTCAGGAATTGATGGCATACCAATTGACATATTTCAACAAACAGATGCTGAGCTCACCAAGTTATGCCAAGAAATATGGAGGACAACAACCTGGTCAAGTGACTCAGAGAGATCTGTATTTATTCCCATTCCAAAAAACAGGTCTCCTGGCAGTGTAGAAATTATTGAACAATATCACATACAAGCAAAATCCTGCCGAATATTATCCAAAAGTGACTGGAACAGCACATCAACCAGATGTGCAGGCTGTGTTTAGAAGAGGCCCATGATACTAGGGATATTACAGCCAATGTTAGATGAAACCGCCAGCTGAAACCGACCTGCGGGTTCATACGTGTTCTAGAGTGGAACCTGTGTGGATTAAAAGAGGAACAGGGACAGGAGAGATAGGGGCTAGACAAAGATTTCCTGATCAAGCCCAAATTTATTCGATGAATTCTGCTATAAATGGGCAGCGGAGTAGGCCGGGCTGCCAGGGAACCCAGCCCTAGGTTATCAGTTTACAAAAGGGGCATGCCCCAAGGTGTTGATTTACAGGTGCTGATTTAAGAGGTAAGCATAGTCCCAGAGATGGACAGGGGTGGCGGCTGCATGTCAGAAAGTATTATCAGTGGCAGAGTTAAGATCTACTCAGGATGGCTTCCTATAGTTAGATAGATCTTAGCTGAAAGCAGACAATGTTTTCATATTATGTTTCATACAAGCATTCCCATTCATTATGTTCTATAAAATTAATCACTATTATCTTATCTTTCCAAATCCTGCCAATTTCCCCCCACATTTCCTTTACTATTACTCCACTCACCAAATTGTGTGACCCTCTGATTTCCTCCCATCTATCCTCACCCCTCTGCTTTCCCCCTACCACCCTTGGATCCTCATACAAATTTTACTAGTTGTCATTCTATTTTCACAATAATCATCTTATTCATTACTTATCCCTTTTAGACGGAATTCATTCACTCAGAACAAAGCTCTCCAGTCTTTCCCAATTTATGTAGCAATTTTCAAACTTAATGCTTCTAAGTTCTGTGCCATATTCTATCACGTGACTTAACAATAATTTCTCAATCCATTTGATCGTGGTTGGACATTTGGTCTGTTTCCATGTTCTTGTGATGGTGATAAAATGCTGCTATGAATGTGAGTGTACAAATCTCCATTTGTATCTCAGTTCTAATTTTCTCAGGGTATATTCCTAACAGTGAAATAGCTAGGTCATATGGAATTTCTGTGTTCCATTTTTTGAAGACATTCTAAACTGCCTTGCAGAGTGTTTGTACCATTTTACAATCCCACCAATGGTATATGAGATTTCCTGTCTCTCAACATCCTATCCAACAAGTGCTGCTTGCTGTCCTGTTAAACTTTGTCACTGCTACTGGACCAAGATGGTAACTCATTGTGGTTTTTATTTGAATCTCTCTTATTACCAGTGATTTTGAGCATTCATTCATATGTCTACTGGTCATCTGAATGTCTTCCTCTGTGAATAATCTTTCCATATCTTTTGTCAATTTAGTGATTGGATTATCAGTCTTTTTCTTGTGATGCCCTTTTGTTACATGACCCTGGTCTGAGATGATATTGCCAAGTGTTTATTCCCCCCACCCCACCCGGCCCCAGTCAGTAGGTTTTCTTTTCATCAGATTGGAAAACGTTTTGTTTTTATTTAAACAAAATTTTTATTTTATACTGGTTTACTTTCAAAGTTTGTATACATTGTTTTTACACTAAATCTTTCCCATTTCCTTTACCCACTCCTCCCTCTAGCTATAAATTTGTGCAACCCTATTATTATCCCCATGCCCATCTTCAACCCTCTGCTCCTACCCTTCCTCCGTTGGAGCCTCATACATATTTTACTAGTTACTTTTCTATAGTAATGGTCGTACACAGTATTTGTCCTTATGGAACTTAGTTCACTTAGCATAATGTTCTCCAGGCCTTCCCAATTAGATAATGATTTACTAAATCATTGCTCCCGCATGTCGCATAGTTTTGCATCATGTGAGTGTACCATAATTTCTCAGTCCATTCATTGTGGTTGGACATTCGGACTGTTTCCATGTTCTTGGGATGGTAAATAATGTTGCTATAAACATTGGTGTACAAATCTGTTTGTGTGTCAGTTCTAATTTTCCTGGAGTATATTCCAAGCAGTAAAATAGCTGGAAAAAATGAAAGTTTTTGATGTGCACAGGGGTTTACTCTTTAGAAGGTCCAATTCATCAATTTTATCCTCTCCTGATTGTATATTTCTGGCTGTATTTGTCAGCATCTTTTTATCATATGCTAGCCCTCTAAGCTTGTCTCTTATGATTTTTATTGTTTTGAGCTTTACCCCTAGGTCTCTTATGGAACGCATACCCTTGAGAACAGGAACTAAGCAAGGATGCCCACTCTCACCTCTCTTGTACAATATTGTATTGGAAGTCTTATGAATAACAATAAGACAACATAAGGAAATAAGAGGTATCCAAATTGCCAAAGAGGAGGTAAAATTATTGCTCTATGCAGATGATATGATAGTATACATAGAAAACCCTAGAGACTCAGCAAGAAAACTCTTGGACACAGTGGACCAATTCAGCAAAGTAGCAGGTTGCAACATCAAAAATCAGTTGGATTTCTCTATAGTGACAAAGAGAATACAGAGCCTGAACTAAGAAAACGAATACCCTTCACAATAGCTAATCACAAGATTAAATACTTGGGAGTAAATCTAACCAGAAGCACAAAGGATCTAGTCAAAGAAAATTACAAAACATTATTACAGGAAACAAAAAGAGACCTGGAAAAGTAGAAGAATATCCATTGGTCATTAATAGGAAGACTCAATATTGCGTAAATGGCAATACTACCAAAGACAATTTACACGTTCAACACAATCCCAATACAAATACCAATCCCATTCTTCAACGAGAAGGAAAAGGTAATCCTCAGTTTCATTTGGAATGGAAAGAAGCCCCGAATAAGCAAAGCACTTCTTAAAAATATAAAATAGGTAGGAGGCATCTCAATCCCTGATTTCAAATCCTGCTACACTACCGTGGTGGTCAAGACAGTATGATACGGGTACAGTGACAGACACATAGATCAATGGAATAGAATTGAGAATCTGGAAATGAGCCCATCTACCTATGGTCAACTGATTTTTGACAAAGAGATGAATTCAGTTAAGTGGGTAAGCGACAGCCTTTTTAACAAATGGTGTTGGCAAAACTGGAAAAGTTTCTGCAGAAAACTCAAGCAAGATCCACACCTCACTCTATATTCAAAAACCAACTCAAGGTGGATCATGGACCTAGGACTAAACACAAGAACTATAAACGTCATTAAATAAAAGCTTGGAAGGACTCTAGTAGCCCTATTGCATAACATAAACAGTCTTCCAAATATCCTGAAAAATCTACAACCAGGAGAAGATAAATGAATGGGACTTTATTAGAATCAAATCCCTATGCACATCCAAAAACTTCTCCAATAGGGTTAAAAGGGAAGCCACAGACTGGGAAACAGTATTTGGGATTACATGTCAGATAAGGGACTTATATATAGAATTTATAAAATATTTGAGCACCACAACAAGATAAAGGTCAATAATCGAATTGAAAAATGGGCACAGAATATGAACAGACACTTCACCAAAGAAGATATTCAGATGGCCAACAAGTACATGAAGAAATGTGCAAAATCCCTAGCTCTAAGTGCGATGCAAATCAAAACAACCATGAGATATCATCTCACCCCAATCAGAATAGCAAAATTTAACAGAACAGCAAGCAACAAATGCTGGTGAGGTTGTGGAGAAACTGGAACATTTATTCACTGTTGGTGGAAGTGTAAAATGGTGCAACCGCTGTGGAAAGTGGTATGGTGCATTCTCAAAAAGTTGCAAATAAAGATACCATTTGACCCAGAAATTCCAATACTGGGAATATACCCTAAAGAGAACATATCCAACATCCAAGCAGATAATATGCACACCCCTGTTTATTGTGGCTTTGTTCACAATAGCAAGGTTGTTGTTGTTATGTGTCATCGAGTCGTTTGCGACTCATAGCGACCCTAGGCACAACAGCCCTAAACCCTG
>NW_006400099.1:202868-207461 GCF_000299155.1 Elephantulus edwardii | reverse complement strand
GCTACTTCCAGAATTCTCTCCTTATCTTTGGTTCTGACAAATTTGACTGTGATACACCTTGGTGTTTTTCTTTTGGGGTGTATTCCATATGGTGTTCACTCAGTTTCTTGAATATATATTCTCTCATTTTTCATTATGCCTGAGAAGTTTTCTTCTAGTAATTCTTTTACAACTTTTTTGTTTCCTATACTTGCTTCTTCCTGTTCTGGGATTCCATTATGCACGTATTATTTCTCTTGATAGTGTCCCACATTATTATTAGGTTTTCTTCATTTTCCTTCCTTTCTGATTCTGTTTTCTGTTCTAGCATATCAGTGGTGACAATTCTATCTTCTATTTCACTTGTCCCATCTCTTCAAGTTTGTTCTTATGCCCTTCCATCATATTGTCCACATGTGAAACATCAGACCTCATATTTTTGGTTGTTGTTTCTTGCTTTTCCAGAGCCTCTCATGCCTCATTTGTTTAATCTATATTATTTCAATTTTTTAAGGTTTTCCTGTTTTTTGCTTTCACTGTCCTGTAATTCTTCAAGTTTGTCTTTCACCATTGAAATTATTCAATCATTTTTCTTTAAATTCCATGTCAGAAATTTTGATCAGACTTTCTGGATTCAGGACGTCCATTGACACTGTGTCACTTTTTTTGGGATCTGTAGGATGTGAGGTTGCCTACTTGTTTTGTGACATTGCTGTGATAAGAGTTTTTAATGTGTGAGGCGATAAGCAATAACCAGTTCTTGATCTAAAGCCAGTTCTTCCGAAGAGGATTGGGGAGGCAAAGGCACACATAGACACATAGGATGGACACATGCGCAGATGCATGCAGGGGTGGGAGGGGAACACACAGATGCATCGTGGACGAGGGCATGCAAAGGAACCTGAACGGAAAATCAGAAGCCTTGATATTCCCCCTGAGAACTGGGTCTTCTACCCCAGTCAAGTTCCAGCTGTCCCACTCCCTCCTGATTAAGGTGAAAGGGTCTCATGTAGTTGAACATCTACCCCAGTCAAGTTCCAGCTGTCCCACTCCCTCCTGATTAAGGTGAAAGGGTCTCATGTAGTTGAACAATCAGCATGATCCCCGCAAAAAACACCTCACTCAAATTCCCACTTTCCTGCTTGCTCCTGGAAGGTGGGTGGCACCTCAGCTTGCTGCTCCTCACCACGGCTCACTGCTTCCCACTGAGGCTCGCTGTTCCCTGCCAAGGCTCACTGCCTTCTGCTGAGGCTTCCTGCCTCCTGCCAAGGCTCTCTGTTGCCCGCCAAGGTTTCTGCTCCCTGCTGAGCCTTGCTGCTCCTTGTGGCTCCCAAACAAATTGTTTTAATAACAGTTCTTACTCAATTTCCAGGTGTCCTGCTCACAGTCTGTGTGCCAGGTCATATTGTCTGTGTGTTGCATCTCTCTGTCGGACATAAATATTCTGTATGATCCAGCCACCCCACTACTAGGAATATACCCCAAGGAAATTAGAACTGAGACACAAAAGGAGATTTGTACACCATTATTCATAGCAGCATTATTTGCCATCTCAAGAACATGGAAACAGCTTAAACGTCCAGCCCCAAATAAGTGGATTAAAAAATTATGATAAATTCTCACAATAGAATATTATTAATATTTCAGGAACAAAGATTTTGTAAGATACTATATACGAGATAATAGCGAAGAGGCATCTTTCAGGTACACAGAAAAACCGGCGGGAGAAGTGCTCCTGGGCGGAAGGGAAGCCGGGAAGCTGCGCACTGGGGAAAGGCACCTCAGATAATAGTGAAGAGGCATCTTTCAGGTACACAGAAAAACCGGCGGGAGAAGTGCTCCTGGGCGGAAGGGAAGCCGGGAAGCTGCGCACTGGGGAAAGGCACCTCAGATAATAGTGAAGAGGCATCTTTCAGGTACACAGAAAAACCGGCGGGAGAAGTGCTCCTGGGCGGAAGGGAAGCCGGGAAGCTGCGCACTGGGGAAAGGCACCTCAGATAATAGTGAAGAGGCATCTTTCAGGTACACAGAAAAACCGGCGGGAGAAGTGCTCCTGGGCGGAAGGGAAGCCGGGAAGCTGCGCACTGGGGAAAGGCACCTCAGATAATAGTGAAGAGGCATCTTTCAGGTACACAGAAAAACCGGCGGGAGAAGTGCTCCTGGGCGGAAGGGAAGCCGGGAAGCTGCGCACTGGGGAAAGGCACCTCAGATAATAGTGAAGAGGCATCTTTCAGGTACACAGAAAAACCGGCGGGAGAAGTGCTCCTGGGCGGAAGGGAAGCCGGGAAGCTGCGCACTGGGGAAAGGCACCTCAGATAATAGTGAAGAGGCATCTTTCAGGTACACAGAAAAACCGGCGGGAGAAGTGCTCCTGGGCGGAAGGGAAGCCGGGAAGCTGCGCACTGGGGAAAGGCACCTCAGATAATAGTGAAGAGGCATCTTTCAGGTACACAGAAAAACCGGCGGGAGAAGTGCTCCTGGGCGGAAGGGAAGCCGGGAAGCTGCGCACTGGGGAAAGGCACCTCAGATAATAGTGAAGAGGCATCTTTCAGGTACACAGAAAAACCGGCGGGAGAAGTGCTCCTGGGCGGAAGGGAAGCCGGGAAGCTGCGCACTGGGGAAAGGCACCTCAGATAATAGTGAAGAGGCATCTTTCAGGTACACAGAAAAACCGGCGGGAGAAGTGCTCCTGGGCGGAAGGGAAGCCGGGAAGCTGCGCACTGGGGAAAGGCACCTCAGATAATAGTGAAGAGGCATCTTTCAGGTACACAGAAAAACCGGCGGGAGAAGTGCTCCTGGGCGGAAGGGAAGCCGGGAAGCTGCGCACTGGGGAAAGGCACCTCAGATAATAGTGAAGAGGCATCTTTCAGGTACACAGAAAAACCGGCGGGAGAAGTGCTCCTGGGCGGAAGGGAAGCCGGGAAGCTGCGCACTGGGGAAAGGCACCTCAGATAATAGTGAAGAGGCATCTTTCAGGTACACAGAAAAACCGGCGGGAGAAGTGCTCCTGGGCGGAAGGGAAGCCGGGAAGCTGCGCACTGGGGAAAGGCACCTCAGATAATAGTGAAGAGGCATCTTTCAGGTACACAGAAAAACCGGCGGGAGAAGTGCTCCTGGGCGGAAGGGAAGCCGGGAAGCTGCGCACTGGGGAAAGGCACCTCAGATAATAGTGAAGAGGCATCTTTCAGGTACACAGAAAAACCGGCGGGAGAAGTGCTCCTGGGCGGAAGGGAAGCCGGGAAGCTGCGCACTGGGGAAAGGCACCTCAGATAATAGTGAAGAGGCATCTTTCAGGTACACAGAAAAACCGGCGGGAGAAGTGCTCCTGGGCGGAAGGGAAGCCGGGAAGCTGCGCACTGGGGAAAGGCACCTCAGATAATAGTGAAGAGGCATCTTTCAGGTACACAGAAAAACCGGCGGGAGAAGTGCTCCTGGGCGGAAGGGAAGCCGGGAAGCTGCGCACTGGGGAAAGGCACCTCAGATAATAGTGAAGAGGCATCTTTCAGGTACACAGAAAAACCGGCGGGAGAAGTGCTCCTGGGCGGAAGGGAAGCCGGGAAGCTGCGCACTGGGGAAAGGCACCTCAGATAATAGTGAAGAGGCATCTTTCAGGTACACAGAAAAACCGGCGGGAGAAGTGCTCCTGGGCGGAAGGGAAGCCGGGAAGCTGCGCACTGGGGAAAGGCACCTCAGATAATAGTGAAGAGGCATCTTTCAGGTACACAGAAAAACCGGCGGGAGAAGTGCTCCTGGGCGGAAGGGAAGCCGGGAAGCTGCGCACTGGGGAAAGGCACCTCAGATAATAGTGAAGAGGCATCTTTCAGGTACACAGAAAAACCGGCGGGAGAAGTGCTCCTGGGCGGAAGGGAAGCCGGGAAGCTGCGCACTGGGGAAAGGCACCTCAGATAATAGTGAAGAGGCATCTTTCAGGTACACAGAAAAACCGGCGGGAGAAGTGCTCCTGGGCGGAAGGGAAGCCGGGAAGCTGCGCACTGGGGAAAGGCACCTCAGATAATAGTGAAGAGGCATCTTTCAGGTACACAGAAAAACCGGCGGGAGAAGTGCTCCTGGGCGGAAGGGAAGCCGGGAAGCTGCGCACTGGGGAAAGGCACCTCAGATAATAGTGAAGAGGCATCTTTCAGGTACACAGAAAAACAGGCAGGCCCTTGGGCCTGCGGCCCTCCAGCCAGAAAGGAAAACATAATCTACACAGGAGTTTTACAGGACACGTCACCTTCCCTTGGAGACAGTACAACTAAACGTAAGAGACACTGGTCAAAAGAAAAAAAATATGTCAGCAGTTGACGTGTTTGGAATCACAGAAGCCAAGAAAGCTTAACATACAAACTGTCAGATCATGGGTTGGACAATGGAAGATATTTTCTGAAGGGACTTGGCAGATGTGAAGGGTTATCCTGGTGGAGAGTGGAGCCGGGAAGTAAGTGGGTCAAGGCACTGGGCTAGGGGTGGGGTCAACACTCTAACTAATGCTTAACTCCACAATAAGGGATTTATCTTTCACTGCTCCACAAATTGCTAGTCTGTCAGATACTCCTCTAAATCTGAACATTCAGATTAAGAAAGACTAGGAAGAAGGATTGGCCACACACTTCT
>NW_006400099.1:192187-199923 GCF_000299155.1 Elephantulus edwardii | reverse complement strand
AATGCGGTTGGCGCAGGATAGAGCAGGGTTTAGGGCTGTTGTGCATAGGGTCGCTATGAGTCGCAAATGACTCGACGGCACATAACAACAACAGCAACAACTACGTACCTTTGCAGAGACTGGAGAGCATTATGCTGAGTGAACCTACTCAATCTCATAAAGACAAATACTTCTTAAGACCATTATTGTAAAAGTAGAAAGATAACTAGTAAAATGTACATAGGGTACATAGGATGTAAGGTTTTGGAACAGAAGGTTGAACATGGGTACGGGGAATCACAGGTTCATACAATGTGGTGAGTAGTTGGAGAGAGTAAAGAAAATGAGAAAGGTTCAGTGGTTGTTGTTATGTGCCGTCGAGTCGTTTGTGACTCATAGCGACCCTATGTATAACAGCCCTAAACCCTGCTCTATCCTGTGTCAGTCGCATTGCCTCTGACACACCCATCCCGATTACCCCAGTCAGTGAATCAATCCACCTCACAGAGGGTCTTCCCGTCCTGCGCTGTCCCTCTACTCTACCCAGCATGATGTCCCTCTCCAAAGACCTGTATTTCCTTGCAACATGTCCAAAGTATGTCAGACGAAGCCCCAGAATCTTTGCCTCCAAGGAGTAGGCACCTGAAAAGACAGGGTGATGGTGCAAATAGACTTAAGGTGGTTAATTCTACAAAATATAGTTTATTGGAAAGAGTGTATGAAACATAATGTAAATAAAGGAAAGGGGGTATATGCATTAAAAATTTACAAAATTAAAAGGAAGAAAGTAGCAAAATTGGTGCTCTAACTCAAAACCTCCATCAAATAGAAAAAGAACTACAATATAACCCCATAGCCCCTAGAAGAAAGGAAATTATAAGAACAAGAGCTGAAATCATTGAGCAAGAAAATAGCAAAACAACTGATGCCATCAAAAAGACCAAGAACTGGTTTTCTAAGAAAGGTCAATAAAATTAAAAGCATATTGGCAATCTGAATAAAAGAGGGCAAAAAAATAACCCAACAAAACACCAAGGGAAAAAAAAATAAGTCAATCAAAATTTTAGTGGTGATGTCACAAACAAAACCAGATGAAATTAAATCCATAATATTAGAATATTATTAAAAGCTATACTTGGATGCAATAATGGTTACCCATGGTGGACATTGTTTGGAGGAGCTTCCCGATTAAAACAAGCTTGTTCTCTGTTGGCCTAGTGGATAGAAAGTTATGCTACCAAGCCAAAAGTGGGTGATTTTAATCTGTGGCCTTCAGGCCTGGTTTGGTCAAACATTCTTCTAAGGGGTATTGCACTGGTCTATCCATTGGCTGCACAGGGGTAACTCATGGTTGCTGTGATGCTAAACACTGACACTGATGTGTCAAATGTAATAATGATTATCCATGGTGGACAGTGTTTTGTGGTGCTCTCAGATTAAAACAGATTTGGAAACAGGAGTGGAATCCACTTCTGAAAAAGCTTGCCTTGAGAAACTCTGTGAATGTGGAGAAATGATGGAAGTTATCCAAGTGTTCAGGTCTTTAGTTTATAGGGTCACTATGAGCTGTCTATGACTCGACAGCACTTAATAACAACAACATACTTGGATAAATTTGAAAACCTAGAAGAAATGTACAAATTCTTTGAAACTCATGCTCTACCCAGACTGACATGGTCAGATGTAGAATACTTGAACAGACTCATCACAAAAGAAGAAATTGTGTAGGTCACAGAAAGACTCCTCCACAAAATAACCCTGGACCAAATGGCTTCATGGCTGAATTCTACCAAACATTCAAACAAGATCTATCACTAATTCTACTTAAACTATTTCAAAATATAGAAAAAGAAGAAACACTCTCGTAGTCATTCTATGAAACAAGCATAACCCCAATATCAAAGCCAGGCAAAGGTATTACCAAAAAAGAATACTGCAGGACAATGTCTCTGATGAACATAGATGACAAAATTCTTAATAAAATATTGGCCAGTAGAATCCAAAAGTACATAGAAAAATTCATTATGACAAAGTGGGGTTCATATGAGGTATGCAAGGATGGTTCAAGATAAGAAAAACAAACAATGAAGCCAACCACATTAACAAAGCAAATAATAAGTCACATGATCCTAGCAATTGTTTCAGAAAAGGCTTTTGAGAAAACTAAACAATGCATCCTGATTAAAACACTAAGCAAAATAAGAATAGAAAGGAATTTCCTTAACATAGTGAAAAGTATATATGCAAAACCAAGAGCCAATATCATTCTCAGTGGAGAAAGACAAAAAGCAGTCTCCTTGTCAACTGGGAAAAAACAAGGATGCCCACTGTTACCACTCTTATTCAGTGTTGTATTGAAAGTACTTGCTAGGGCAATATAACAAGAGAAGGAAATAAGAGGCATCCAAATTAGTGGAGTGTGAAATTGTCACTATACACAGATTATATGATAGCCTACACAAAAACGCTCAAGGACTCAACAACAACAACAAAAAAATTCGACATAAAGTGACGGGGCTGGGCCCGACTGCAGCAAAAGCCGCTGCCTCCCGGGAGCTGGCCGTGTGCTCCTGCACAGCGCACCTGCGGCCGTCTGCCCGTGGAGGCAGCTCGCCCTACCGACCCACAGCCCCCTGAGTGCCGCACCCGCCAACAGCGCCCAGCGCGGCGCTGCTCCGCACTGCTGCCCCCACGTCCCGCGCCCGCCCCAACGACAGCCTCGGAGCATCTCCCACAGCCGCCCGCCCATGTCCCGCGCCTGCCTGGCTCTGTGCTCCCCTGGCTCCCGGTTCTAGTCAGTCGTTGGATGAAAGAAGACTGGAAACATGTCGAATTCTGGCTGATTTCTGCCCCTGACGATAAGGAAAATGTACAAGCCCTGGAGAGGATGAATACTCTAACTTCCAAGTCCAACCTGTTTAATAATACCAAATTTGCTATCCTGACTTCAAGGTCGGAACCTTGGATTCCCTTGTTGGTCTCTCTGATGAGTTGGGAAAACTCGATATCTCTGCCGAGCGCATCATAAAGAAAATGGCTCAGAGTGTGGTCGAAGTAATGGAAGATGCAAAGGGGAAGGTTCAGGAGAACCTCTTGGCTATTGGAGTGGACTTGACATTTTGAATGGAACATGGCCAAATACCCTGCAAAGCTGGCGCTAGTGACCGTCGTGGACACACTAGCAAAGCAGCTGGCGCAAATTGAGACATATCTGAAATCCCGATCGGCCACTTATAACACTCTGAAGAACAAGCTGGAAAACCTGGAGAAGAAGTCAATGGGCAATCGCTGCACTCAGACACTGCGATATTGTGAACAAAGACGACTTTGTGCTGGATTCTGAATATCTCATCACACTCTTTGTCATTGATCCCAAACCAAAGTACACGCAGTGGCAAAAAAACTATGAATCCCTCTCAGACATGGTGGTGCGTCGGTCAGCCAAACTAATTGCCAAGGACAACTGAGGGTGGCCTCTTCACTGTGACCCTATTTCAAAAACTGATTGAAGATTTCAAGACCAAGGCCGAAGAAAACAAGTTCATTGTCCGTGAATTTTACTACGATGAAAAAGAAATTAAAAGGGAAAGGAAAGAGATGACCAGACTGCTGTCTGATAAGAAGCAACAGTATCAAACTTCCTGTGTTGCTCTTAAAAAGGGATCATCAGCACCACAACAAGATAAAGGTAAATAATCCAATAGAAAAAGTGGCACAGGATATGAACAGGCACTTCACCGAAGACGACATTCAGATGGCTAACAAGCACATGAAGAAATGCTCAAAATCCCTAGCCCTAAGAGAGATGCAAATTAAAACAGCTATGAGATATCTCACCCCAGTCAAAATAGCAAAATTTAACAGAACAGCAAGCAACAAATGCTGGCAAGGTTGTGGAGAAACTGAAACCCTTATTCACTGTTGGTGGGAGTGTAAAATGGTGCAATCCCTGTGGAAAGCGGTATGGCACTTTCTCAAAAAGTTGCAAATAGAGATACCATTTGACCACGGAATTCCACTACTGGGAATATAACCGAAGAGACCATAACTGACACCCAAGCAGATATATGCACACCCATGTATATTACAGCTTTGTTCACAATAGGAAGGAGTTGGAAACAACCTAAGTGCCCATCAACCAACGAATGGATAGAGAAGCTGTGGTATATTTGCACAATGGAATACTATGCTGCATTGAAAAACAAGGAACTCATGCAATATTATTCAAAATGGTTGACTCTGAAGAACATTATGCTGAGTGAAATATCCCAGTCACAAAAGGACAAATATCGCATGGTGCCACTGTTGTAGAATGGGACTGACCTTGGGGTTGGGGAGAGACTGAGTAAGATGGGTTCAATAATGTATGCTGCTCTGAAACAGAGAAGGGAGAAAACTGTTTAAAAGAGGTATGTGATTAGGTATTTCTGTCATGACAGGAGTCTAGAGCGATGGCTACATGGTGGAGTGGACCTGGGGGAGGGTTTGTAAAACAATAAAAGAATCTTTTCTTTTACTTTTCCAAGAGGGTAGTGTTCTAGGGTAGGGGGGAGCCTTGGGAGGGGACAAATCTACAACAAAGAATGAATGGAAACCCAAAGCCTCTGTAAATTTTCACTGAAATTAATAACAAATTTAAATTTATAAAAAAAAGAAGTTAGAGTAAGGATGGCAGTGGAGTGATAACTGCTCAAGCTAATAACACTATATAGTGGCATGGAAGAGGAATAGCGGAAATGTATCCACATTTACAACATCCCTCTTACCAAAACCATTTATGGAAAATAATTACTGACATTGGAACATGTATCTCTGGATTGGAAATGATGATATTGTTAATATTTCTAGCCGTAATCTTAAAAGATTATAATGTTCAAAATTATTTGTTATACATTTGCTTAAATTTTTCCCTCTTTTAACAACTGGGATCTAGAGGGAAGAGAAAAGACCAGAGAATGGCCAAAATTATTGGGGCAGCTATTGCTGCAAGTTTAGGGCCTGTGTCAGGAAAAGGAAGTCTTACTCATATACAGTGCTACCCAAAGGTAATAAAGGAGGTCAGAATTGCTTCCACTGTGGAAAGCTGGGCCACTTCAGTAGACAGTGTCACAGACGAGAGCCACAGATAGGCAAGGGAGTAGAGAGGAATCTCCCACTCACTTGCTTTAAGTGTGGCTCTGAAGGACACTTGGCCAAGGTGGCCCACATCAGGTCCTCGTGGCAGACAGGCCTGACAGGCCCCAGCTCCCAGCTGGAAACAAAGGAGGATGCTTCAACGATTTAGATCCTCCCAGAAGAGCTGTGGGTGAGCATTAACATTACTGGTAAGTATATTCATTTTCTCCTGGACACAGAGACTACTAATTGGTCCTAAAAGCCTTCTGAGATCCCAACTCTTCTCACTATTTCTTAGTTGTTGGAATGGACGGAAAACCTCATAAGCAGTTCCTTACTTCACCTCTACCTTGCATGCGAACTTCCGAGTTGTAATACAGCCCAGTGGTAGATGGAATTTGGTCCAGGACTTAAGAAGCATAAATGACATAGTTGAGCCTCTACATCTTGTGGTTCCTAACCTGTACACTATAATAGACAAAGTGCTAGTCTATAGGCCTTTTATTGTAAGAACCACCTTCCCTCTGTAACTTGATTTGTGCCACTACTAGAACCTCTACTCGGAATATTATTGCTTGTTAATTTTTGACTCATGTACTTTTAACTTGTTAGTTAAATTTGTGTCTTCTAGGCTGCAACCCTTCCATGATACATCTTCAAGGATATGAACATGTACGGCTAAGCACAATTGATAACAGTGAATCTAAATTCCAAAATCAGTCTCCATAATAGTCTATGTGATTCCTACTGCCAAGGGGGCCCTTTAGAGTAGTGAGAGAAGACCTTCACCCTGAAACCCACAGCGTCCCTTTTCAGCAGGAAGTAGCTAAGAGAATACGCCATCCCCTTTTCCTTATGAATCAGGGTGAAGTCTCTCTCAGGGAGGAGTGATAGGGAATGGCAAAGGACACACAGACAAGGAGATTAATCAGAACTGGCTTGGAAATCACTGTGGCCAATGGACAATTAAAACAGACATTTGGGGGTGGGGGACGAAGAACGAACTGGGGAGGAGAGTAGAGAAAACAGTGCAACAATGAATGAATGAATGAAAACCCAAAATCTCTGTAAATGTTCATTAAAACTGATAAAATTTAATAATAATAAAAAAAGAAAAAGGGATCATATACCTTCCCGGACCACATGGTTAAGGTAACCCCGCTAGGTAACCCTGATAGGCTCGCTGTGGGGCAGACCGACAGAGAGAGAGTGAGGGTGAGGGTGAGGGCCCCCTGCTGTGCTGGCTCAAGGTGAACTTCAGTGAATCCTTCATTGCCTGGATCCACATAAAGGCCCTGAGAGTGTTTGTGGAGTCCATGCTCAGGTATGGACTTCCAGTCAATTTCCAAGCAGTGCTTCTACAACCTCATAAGAAGTCTTCCACCAAACGTTTAAGAGAAGTACTAAACACCATCTTCAGACATTTGGATGAAGTTAACAGCTGCAAGTATATTGGATGCATCCGTGGAGATCCCTGGATTGCAATTTAGTAACCAGGATTGCTTTCCTTATGTCTACTTCCACATTGACCTCAGTCTCCTTTACTAGAAAGGTCTGCTGGCACGAAGCTTCCATAGCTGTGCGGATTGCTCCAGAGGCGGCTTTCTGTGTCAGAGAATCATTTACATCTCATGTAATTAGAGCTTCAGAGAAAATGCTCACCCAAGGGTGACAGAGTGTCAATGGATTTCCTGAAGGTAGAAAGTCTGACGGAACTTTTTGGCACAGAATTTAAAAGAACAATGATTGAATATTTACAATGGATGAAAGACAAACTTGAAGAATTACAGGATGCTGCAAGCAAAAACCAGGAGGAGCCTTAAAAAAAATCCAGAACAATGCAGATATAACAAACGAGGCATTAGCAGCACTGGAGAAACAAGAAACGACGATCCAAAATATGAGGTCCAATGGTTCAGATGCTGTCAACATGATGGAGGGACACATGAGCAGAGTACACAGAACCAGTAAAACAGAAGATAGAATTGTCACCACTAATATGCTAGAGCAAAAAGCAGAAAGAAGAAAACCTAAGAATAATGTGGGACACCATCAAGAGAAATAATACGAGCATTATTGATATCTCAGAACAGGAAGAAGCGAGTAAATGCACTGAAAAAAGTTGTGGAAGAATTACTAGAGGAAAACAGCCCAGGCATAATGAAGAATAAGAGAATATATATTCAAGAAGCTGAAAGAACACCACACAAAATAGACGCCAAAAGAAAAACACCAAGGCATATCATAGTCAAATTTGCCAGAACCAAAGATAAGGAGAGAATTCTGAAAGCAGCAAGGGAGAAAAAAAAGAGTAATTTATAAGGGAGAACAGATAAAAGTAAGTGCAAATTTCTTAGCAGAAGTCGTTCGAGCAAGAAGACAGTGGAAGAACATACATCAAACACTCAAACAACACAACTATCAGCCAAGAATACTGTACCCAGGAAAAAGATCCATAAAACATGAAGGAGAGATCAAATATTCCCAGAAAAACAAATCCTAAGGTAGCTTGTAAAAACAAGACCAGCATTTCTTTTTTTAATTAAATTGTATTAGTTTTAATGAAAATTTACAGAGATTTTGGGTTTTCATTCATTCATTGTTGCACTGTTTTCTCCACCCTCATCCCCAGTTCGTTCTTC
>NW_006400099.1:169483-171091 GCF_000299155.1 Elephantulus edwardii | reverse complement strand
TTTTGACAAGGAGATTAAATCAGTTAAGTGCGAAAACGATAGCCTTTTTAACAAATAGTGCTGGCAAAATTGGAAAACTACCCGCAGAAAACTCAAACGAGACCCACACCTCACTCCGTACTCAAAAACCAACTCAAGGTGGATCATGGACCTAGGACTAAAACCAAGGATTGTAAACGTCATTATAAAAGCTTGGAAGAACTCTAGAAGTCCTAATTCACAACATAAACAGTCTTCCAAGCATCCTGGGAAATCTTAAACCAGGAGAGGATAAAGTAGATTAACGGGACTTTCTAAGAATCAAAGTTTTATGCATATCCAAAAACTTCTCCGACAGGGTAAAAAGGGAAGCCACAGTGGGAGAAAATGTTTGGTAATATTATTTGGTAATGACATGTCAGACAAGGGATTTATATCTAGAATTTATAGAATACTCGAGCACCACAACAAGATAAAATTTAGTAACCCATTTGATAAATGGGCACAGGATATGAACAGATGCTTCACCAAAGAAGACATTCGGACAGTGAACAAACACATGAAGAAATGTTCAAAATTCCTATCTCTAATAGAGATGTAAATCAAAACAACTTTGTAAAAAAACTATCCCAGTAAGAATAGCCAAATTTAACAGAACCGCAAACATGAAATGCTGGCGAAGTTGCAGAGAAACTGGAACACTTATTCACTGTTGGTGGAAGTGTAAAATAGTGTAACCACTATGGAAGGCTGTATGGCGCTTTCTCAAAAAGTTTCAAATAGAAATACCATTTTACCCAACAATTCCACTACTGGGAATATATCCTAAAGAAACCATAATGGCCACTCAATCAAATAGGTGCACACTCATGTTTATCATGGCTTTGTTCGTAATAGCAAAGAGCTGGAAACAACCCAAGTGCCCAGCAACAAATGGATAGCGAAGCTGTCGTAGGGAATCCTATCCTGCATTGAAAAACAAAGAACTCATGAAATAGTATACAGTATGGGTGACCCTGGAGGATATTATGCTGACTGAAATATCTCACTCACAAAAGGACATATATTGCATAGGGCCACTGTTGTAAAACAGGACTGACATCGGGGTTGAGGGAAGACAGAGAAGGAGGGAATGAATGATGTCTCCTGGATTGAAACATACGAGTGAAAGAACTGTCTCAAAATGACATATGATTGGGTATTATTGCTATGACAGGAGTCCAGAATGAAGGCTGCACAATGGAGCAGACTTGGGGGGAGGGACTGCACAACAATGAAAGAGTTTTTCTTTTACTTAAGGAAAAGAGTGAATTGGGGGGACTGGGTGGGCAGGGAGCAAAGTGCAACAATGAATGATTGGAAACCTTTTGTCTCTGTAAACTTTCATTAAAATTAATTGAAAAAAATAAAAAAGAAAAGAAAACTCAAGCAAGAACCACACCTCACTTCATACACAAAAACCAACTCAAAGTGGATCAAGGACCTAGTACTAAATCCACGGACTATAAACTTCATTAGAGAAAAACTTGGAAGAACTCTAGAAGCCCTAATCAACAATATAAACAGTCTTCAAAGCATCCTAAAACTCCTACAAGCAGGAGAGGATAAAATATATTAATGGGACTTTCT
>NW_006400099.1:165200-168703 GCF_000299155.1 Elephantulus edwardii | reverse complement strand
CAGGAGAGGAAGGCCCTCTATGAGGTGGATCGATTCAGTGACTGGGATAATTGGGATGGGAGTGTCAGAGACAGTGCGATTGGCACACGACAGAGCTGAGTTTAGGGCTGTTGTACATAGGGTCGCTATGAGTCGCAGGCGACTCGACAGCACATAACAACAACAGTATTCTTGGTTGACAGCTGCATTCTTTGAGTGTTTGATATATGTCTTTCCACTCTCTTCTCGCACGCACAGTTTCTGCTGAGAAATTGGCACTTAATCTTATCTGGTCTCCGTTGTAGGTTACTCTTCGTTCCTCTCTTGCTGCTTTCAGGATTCTCTCCTTATCTTTGGTTCTGGCAAATTTAACTATGATATGCCTTGGTGTTTTTCTTTTGGGGTCTATTCTATATGGTGTTCACGCAGCTTCTTGAATATATATTCTCTCATTCTTCATTATGCCTGGGAAGTTTCCTCTAGTAATTCTTCCAGAAGTTTTTCAGTGTCTTTACTTGCTTCTGCCTGTTCTGGGATTCCAATGATGCGCACGTTATTTCTCTTGATGGTGTCCCACATTATTCTTAGATTTTCTTCTTTTTCCTTCCTTTCTGATTCTGCTTTTTGCTCTAGCAGATCAGTGGTCATATTTCTATCTTCTATTTCACTGGTTGTGTGTTCTATCTCTTCATTTCTGTGTCCCTCCATCATGTTGACAGCATCTGAAACATTGGACCTCATATTTTGGATTGTGGTTTCTTGTTTTTCCAGTGCCTCTAGTGCTTCGTTTGTTTTATCTGCATTGTTCTGGGTTGTTTTTTTAGCTCCTGCTGGTTTCTGCTTGTAGCATCCTGTAGTTCTTCGAGTTGGTCTTTCATCCATTGAAAATGTTGAATCATTGTTCTTTTAAATTCTGCATCAGAAAGTTCCATCAGACTTTCTGGTTTTAGGAAATCCATTGCTACTGCGTCACCCTTTGGTGGTAACATCTTGTTTTGCGTTTGTGTAGTGTGTAGTGTAGCTTGTTTTCTTCGAGACATTGATTTAAACTTGATTTGAAGACAATTTCTCTGAATTTCTGACTCAAGGAAAAGGTCATTTCAGAGCCTTGTGAGAGCAGTCTTTTGTAGGTAAGTCAGGTCCAGGTGCTCTGGATTAAAGGCAGCTTGATTGACTGACTTGTCGTGTAGTCACAGGAGTGGAGCCAAGTGGGGTGGGCAGGCAGGGAGATGAAATAGTCACCAGGGTGGGTCAACCAGTTGATGGACCTCACTCAGACCTTAGCTGCCCAGGTGTGCTCACTATTGAGGACCCTGATCGAGTTCCCGCTGTCTGTCTCCCAGTCAGCAGCTCGCACTCAGTGGCCCCTACCCAGTGGCACTACCCAGTGCCCTCGCTCAGTGGTCCCTGCCTAGGAGGACCAGTCACATTTCCGTAAAGCAGTACGGGTTTAAGATCCTGTGGTTCCTAAAACTATTTGTATCAATAAAAGTTCTTTTTAGAATTCCTATTGTCCACATCAAACAACAGACCCACTGGGTCTTAGTGGGGCTTAAAATAATTCAGCCAATTTCCCCACTAAGCTTTCCCCTTTCAAATGGGTCCAGCAGTTTCTGGCTTTTGCTGATACGAAGTGCACACTGAAATGTGGACTGGAGTACAACCCAGGCTGTTTTCGTACAGTTCTGACTCTAATCCATCAAAAGTTCTTATTCAAATTACTACTATCCCGGTCGTGCAACAAACTTACTGGGCCTTAGTGAGGCTTTAGAGAATTCAGCCACTTTCCCCACCAAGGTTATCCCTTTCAAATGTGTCCCTTAGAAGCTTGGCTTGCAGTTTCTGGCTTTTGCCGATCTGCAGTGTGGACCAAAAAGTGGTCCGGATTGTAATTAAGGCTATTAGCTCTTTCTGAATCTATTCCTGCAGAAGTTCTGATTCAAATTTCTACTGTTCACGTCACGCAACAAACCCAGTGGGTCTTAGTGGGGCTTAAGTGAATTAAGCCAATTTCCCCACCAAGTTTTCTCCTTTCAAATGGGTCTCTTAGAAGCTCATCTAGTGGCTTCCGGTTTTTGCCGAGTCCACGCGGCTTTGTTCCCACAGTTCCAACATTAAAATTTTCGACAAAAGTTATGATTCAATTCCTATTGTCCATGCCGTGCATCAGACCCTCCAGGTTTTAGTGGGGCTTAAGAGAATTCAGCCAATTTCCCCACTAACCTTTTTCCTTTCAGGTGAGTTTCAATGCAGCTCAGCTCAGCTAGGGGGTTCCAGCTTTTGCCGGGTCTGCAATGGGACTGCGGCACGGCAGGCAGGCAGGGCCCAGGTTTTTATATCTTCTAAAATAATGTGTTAGCAAAAGTTCTTATTCAAAATCCTACTGTTCATGTCACGCTGTGATGGTCAGTCTCTGTGGAGCGTAAAGTACTCTCTGGTGTCCCGTCTTTATGCAGCTTGCCATCCCTCTGGCTCTTCACATTGTACTCTCCTCCTCCACCATCTTCACAGGCGGGACCTTCTAAGAATAAACTCTCTATGCACATCCAAAAACTTCTTCAACAGTGTAAAAAGGAAAGCCAAAGACTGGGGAAAATATTTGGTAATGATATGTCTGATTACTGACTTATATATAGAATTTATAAAATACACAAGCACCAAAACAAGATAAAGGTTAATAACCCAATTGAAAAATGAGCGCAGGATATGAACAGACACTTCACCAAAGACATTCAGATGGCAAACAAACACATGAAGAAATGTTAAAAATCCCTAGCTCCAAGAGAGATGCAAATCAAAACAACTATGAAATATCATCTCACCCCAGTAAGAATAGCAAAATTCAACAGTGCAGCAAATAACAAATGCTGGTGTGGTTGTGGAGAAACTGGAACCATTATTCACTGTTGGTGGAACTGTTAAATGCTGCAAACACTACGGAAGGCAGTATGGTGCTTTCTTAGAAAATTGGAAATAAAGATACCATTTGACCCAGCAACCCCACTACGGGGTATATACACTATAGAACCCAGAACTGCCACCCAAGCAGACATATGCTCACCTATGTGTGTTGAGGCTTTGTTCCCCATAGCAAAGAGTTGTAAACAACCCAAGTGCCCATCAACAAACGAATGGATAGAGGAGCTGTGATATATTCGCACAATGGAATACTATCCTGCATTAAAAAAAACAAGGAACTCATTAAATATTATACAAAATGGGTGACCCTGTAGGACATTATACTAAGTGAAATATCTTAGTCACAAAAGGACAAATACTGCATAGTTCCACTGTTGTAAAGTGGGACAGACATCGGAGTTGTGGGGAGGAGGGAAGCTTGTTGTTGTTGGTGTTGTTATGTGCTGTTGAGTCGTTTGCGACTCATAGCGACCCTATGTACAACAGCCCTAAACCGTGCTCTATCCCGTGCCAATCTCATTGCCTCTGACACACCCATCCCGATTACCCCAGTCACTGAATCAATCCACCTCATAGAGGGTCTTCACCTCCTGCACTGTCCCTCT
>NW_006400099.1:163634-164420 GCF_000299155.1 Elephantulus edwardii | reverse complement strand
TGCCTCTTGGTCCAAGTATAGGTTTCGCATTAGCATGATTAAATGTTCTGGGATTCCCATTCTTCTCAGAGTCAGCCACAGTTTGTTATGGAGGGAAGCTAGGAGGGGATAAATAATGTATATTCATTGAAACAGATGAAGGAGAGAATTGTTTAGGAGGAATATATGATTAGGTATTGCGGTCATGACAGGAGGCCAGAATGAAAACTGCATACATAGTGGAATGGACTGGGGGAGGCCACTGTATAAAAATTTTTTTTAACTTTTCAGAGAAAAGGGAACAAGGTGAGAGGGGTAGGCAGGGAGGAAAGTGTACAGCAATGACTGACTGGAAATCCAAAGTCTCTGTAAACTTCCATTAAAAGAAAAAAATTGTCTATGTCCAGCTTTTTGAGGAATCATCAAACTGGCATCCACTATGGTTATACCATTTTACAATCCAACTAAAAATGTTTGAGAGTTCCCCCCTCTCTACATCCTCTTCAACATTTTTTACTTGCTGGCATTCTAATCTTTTCCGCAGATACTGGGGTGAAATATTATCTCATAGTGGTTTTGATTTGCAATTCTCTTAATTACAATGATTTTGAGCATTTCATCATGTGTTCTTTGGACATTCGAATGCCTTCCTCTATAAAAAGTCTTTCCACAAAAGCAAGGAGATAGAAACAACCTAAATGCCCATCAACAAACGAATGGGTAGAGAAGCTGTGGTATATTTGCACAATGGAATACTATGCAACATTGAAAAACAAGGAACTCATGCAATATTATTCAAAATGGGTG
>NW_006400099.1:162147-163219 GCF_000299155.1 Elephantulus edwardii | reverse complement strand
GGGGAGAAGGGTGCAACAATGAATGAATGGAATTCCAAAATCTCTGTAGATGTTCATTGAAATGAAAAATAAACAAACTAAGTTAATAAAAAAAATTCTCAAAATAAAAGTCTTTGCAGTCTTTTGTCCACTTTGTAATTTTGATATCAGTCTTTTTCTTTTGGAGGCCCTGTAGCATCTGTAAACTCTTTATGAGATCCTTGTCTGAGTTGGTATTGCCATTTTTTTTTTATGTTGTTGCTTTTTTTCCCTTTTCTTACCAGTCAGTAGGTTTTCTTTTCACCTTCTTGGAATAAGTTTTTGATACACACAGGGATTTAATCTCTCAAAGGTCCCATTCATCAATTTTATATTTTCCAGATTGTACATTTCTGACTGTATTTGGCAGCCTCTTAATACCCTAGGAAAGGCATTTCACTATGTGGATCAAAACAAAGTATGGCTAATCTTGAGGAGAATGGAAATCCCAGAACAGCTGATTGTACTTATGAAAAACCTATACTGAGACCAGGAAACAGTCCTCAGAAAAGATCAAGCAAATACCACATGGTTCAAAATTAGGAATGCAGTGCGTCAGTGGTGCATACTCTCTCCATAAGTTTCCAATCAATATGCAGAATAGATCATTCGGGAGGCTGAGATTTATGAGGAGGAATGTGGCGTCAGAATTGGTGGATGACTCATCAACAACCTGTGATATGCAAATGACACAACCATTTTTACTGTAACTGAGGAGGACCTGAAGCACTTGCTGCAGGTTAAGGACTTTAGTCTTCAATATGGACTGCAGCTCAACATCAACAAGACAAAGATTCTCACCACTGCACAATTGGCAGAATCAGATTGAGGTTCTTAACAGTTACAGTTTGCGTGGCTACACAATCACCAGTCTTGGCACTTGTTGTTATGTGCCGTGGAGTCACTTGCAACTTATAGCGACCCTATGTACAACAGCCCTAAACTCTGCTCTGTCCTGTGCCGATCACACTGTCTCTGATACACCCAACACGATTACCCCAGTCACTGACTCAATCCACCTCATAGAGGGTCTTCCCCTCCTGCGCTGTCCCTC
>NW_006400099.1:150285-161737 GCF_000299155.1 Elephantulus edwardii | reverse complement strand
GTCCAGTGGTGAGAATCTTTGTCTTCTTGACATTGAGCCTCAATCCATATTGAAGGCTGCAGTCCTTGACCCTCTGCAGCAAGCGCTTCAGGTCCGCCTCAGTTACAGCAAGCAGGGTTGTGTCATCTGCATAAGACAGATTGTTGATAGATCTTCCACCAAACCTGACACCACATTTCTCCTCATAGAGTCCAGCCTCCCAGATGATCTGTTCTGCATACAGGTTGAAAAGGTATGGAGATAGGACTCATCCTTGGCATACGCCCTTCCCAATTGTGAACCATGCAGTGTTTCTCTGCTCTCTTCTGACGACGGCCTCTTGTTCCAAGTATAGGTTTTTCATTAGTGTGATCAAGTGTTCTGGGATTCCCATTCTTTTCAGAGTCAGCCACAGTTTGTTATGTCAAATGCCTTTGCATAATCAATGAAGCACAGATAGACATTCCTCTGGTATTTCCTGCTTTCAGCTAAGAACCATCTAACATTAGCTACACTAGCCCTAGTATCACGACCCCTTCTAAACCCAACCTGGACTTCTGACAGTTCTCTGCTGATGTGCTGTTCTAGTCACTTTGGATAATTTTTAGTAGAATCTTGCTTGCATGTGAAATCAGTGATATTGTACTATAGTTTCCACACTCTGTTGGGTTACCCTTCTTTGGGATGGGAACAAATACAGATCTCTTCCAGTCAGTTGTCCAAATTGTTGTTCTCCAGATTTCTTGGCACAACTTGGTAAGCACATCTGTTAGCTGAAATATGTCAATTGGTATACCATCTATTCCTGGGGCCTTATTTTTTGCTATTTCCTTCAAAGCAGCCTCTTAGCACTAGCAGTCAGGAAATCAAAGAGCAAATTGTACTAAGAAAATCTGCTGTCAGAGACCTCTCCAGATTACTGAGAAGCAACAACGTCAGTCTAGAGACTAAGGTGCACCTGATCCAGGCCATGGTTTTGCAGTTATCAATGCATCAGAGAGCAGATAACAGAAGAAGAATCAAAGCTTTTGAACTGCAGTGCTGGAGAAGAGTCTTGAGCATACCATGGACCACCAAGAAAACAAATAGGTCTGTCTTGGAGACAATGAAACCAAATTTCTTCTTGGAGGCTAGGATGTTGAAGGTCTGTCTCACATGCCTTGGGATGTGTACAGTCTTTGAAAAAGGACATCATGCTTGAAGGGTGGAATAACAGCTTAGGAAAGGAACAGTCCAGATGAGATGGATTGATATAGCAATTAGAACAATGGGTGTAGGTTTGTTGGAATCAGTGAGACTGGCTCAGGACCGGGCAGGCTTTGGAGCTGTTGTACATAGTCACTATTTGTTTCAGGTGACTCAAGAGCACATCAATAACAAGCCTTCAAAGCTTGGCCAATTTTTCTTGTGTTGTGTTGTGTGTGTGGGTTTTTTTTGTTTGTTTGTTTTGTTTTTACATTTACGTGTACCGTCAAATCAGATCTGACTGGTACAGGAGGGGATTGCCTCCTTCTCCTCCAGCAGAGCATCTGGTAGATTTGAACCACGTACCTCTGGGATTACAGTGCAGCATCTTGCCACTAGGCCACCAGAGCTCCCTGGTGTTTTGTATGTTTTTTTTTTAACAGAACCAAAATATTAAGATTTTATTGACAAAATGTTTTTGTTTTACAGAAAATAAAAATGTTATTACAATCTCAGGGTAACTGGTAGCCACATGTGGTTAAGACATTGATTACAGCTATCCACACCACAGCAAGAGTTTCACAAAAATCTAATAATGCTTACAATTTTATAGAGGCAAAGTCCCCATACTTGAATTCCAAGAAGGGCTAAACAGGAAGATGAAATGTCACAAGAACTATTCTTTGGCTTTTTGGGTGCATGAATGACTTGGCTGTATTTTTTTAAATTAAAAAAACAGTTACCAAATCCAGATGAGCAATCCAACCAACATTGAACAATTCTTTTTTGTGGGTTATTTGTGGTCTTAATCATCTCCTTTGTCATCTGTTTCTCTCTTCCTCTTTTCATCTTTCCCACTTTCTTTCTCATCTCCATCTTCATCTTCATCCTCATATTCTTCAGCTTCTCCATTATGGCCAAAGTCTTCTTCCTCCCCACTGATGTCATCTTCATCTTCTACCCTTTCTACATTTTCGTCTTCATATTCATCCTGTTCTTCATAAAAATTGTCCTCTACATCCTCCTCATCTTCTCCATTTCCTCTTCTTCATCCACAGCATCCATCCACCTCAGCATCTGTCAAGAGCTTTCTAGTCCTCTTGGTCGTAGCCACCCAAGTAGGTCAGCTAAGGCAGGAGCTTGAACATATTCCCTTGGTATTCATTCAAGTTGGTAACCTCACAGTGAAACATGTCCAGCCTTTACAAATTCTCCATTTTTTTTTCAAGGGTTCCAAGGTGCTGATATCCTTCAGTATATTTCTACACAAGTTTAGGTGTGTGAGGTTTGGAAGTTTATCTGCTAAAGTGTCCAAACCTCCAGAGATTCTATTTCCACTGAGCTCAAGCTTTTTCAATTTAGGTAATTTGATGGGACTTGAAAATGCAATCATGCCTATAATTTATTTAACTGAGAAACTGTAAATTCACAAATTCAGCTGTTACACCCTCAATTTTTCAATCATTTCATATGCAATGATCCAGAACAAGTTCTATGACAACTGCTGGGGTCTGGTTTCGCAGCTCCAGGTGGGTCCTGACCTTCATGGTTCCCTCTTCCCACTCTCCAAACTTTACTTTCAGCAGTAGGAGCAGAGGAGGAATAGGTGATCAGCCTGTGCAGCAACAAAGTCCTTTGGAAGGGGCTGCTGGTTGCTGTGGCCAGCAACGTGCAGCAGGCAGACAAGTGAGAGGGCTGAGCCCTTGGAGCCAAGTTACTCACAGGAGCCAAGTGAAAGCATGGAGAGAAAAGGGCGGCTCGAGTGCAGTGCACTGCTCTTAAACTAGTGTCATGGAGCAGGCAGATACTCTTCTCCACTTGGTCCCATGTGCAGCGCTTCCCTAAAAGCTTGATCCTTATGAACTTTATGGTTTGGAGATTTACTCTTAAGTCTCTGATCCACCTTGCATTGATTTTCGTATATGGTGTGATATGTGGGTCCTATTTCAGCTTTCTATGGGGAGAAGCCCAGTTTTGCCAGCACCATTTGTTGAAGAGGTTTTCATTTCCCTACTTGACAAGTTACTTCCTTTTTTAATATCAGCTGATCATAGATAGATAGGTCCATTTTTGGGTTCTCATTTCTGTTCCATTGGTCTGTGTGCCTGTCATTGTACCAGTACCATGCTGTATTGGTTATTACAGGTGTGTAGTAAATTTTTACCTCAGTGAGTACTGTAGCTCCCAATTCGTTTTTGTCATTTAGAAGTGCTTAGTTTATTTGGTGTCACTTTCCTCTTCAAATAAACTTGACAAGTGCTTTTTTTATCTCCTTGGAAAATGAATTTCATAGCTGTATTGGGATTCCATTGAACATGTAGATTGCTTTTGATAGGATTTTCATGTTCACTATAATGAGTCTTCCTATGTATTTTATTGTTTCTCACAGATGTGTTTTGTAGGGTTTTTTGTACAAGTCTTCTTTTTTATTTTATTTTCTTTGTACAAGTCTTCTATGTCTCTAGTTAGGCTCATTTCCAAATATCTTAGTTTGTGGTTGGCTATTGTAAATGATACTGCTTTCTTGGTTTCCTTCTCTGAGTTTTCTTTCTTATTGTAGAGGAATACCATACACTTTTGTATATTGATCTTGTCTCTTACCACCCTACTAAATTGGTCCACTAATCCACTAACTCCAACAGATTTTTTGTTGAGTCTTTAGGCTCTTCTGTGTACACTATTATAACATCTGCATGTTGATATGGATGCATTTTATTTCCTTTTCTTGTTGTACTGACCTAGCAAGTACTTCCAACACAATATTAAATAGGAATGATGAAAATGGGCATCCTTGTATGGTCCCTGTTCACTAAGAAAATGCTTTATTCTTTCTCCATTGAGAATGATATTGGCTCTTAATTTTGTGCGCGCGTACACACACACACACACACACACACACACACAGGAGTGGCATCCACTTTCTAAATAACATGCCTCTGGAAACTCTATGAACTTTGATAAATGTTGATAGTTGATAGCCCCCCTCTACGGGGCTTCAGGCCATGGTTACCCATGGTGGACAATGTTTGGTGGAACTCCCTGATTAAAACAAGCTTAGAAGCAGGAGTGTGATCCACTTCCTAAATAGCTTGCCTCTGGAAACCCTATGAACCTGGAGAAACAATTAAAGTCCTACAAGTGTTCAGGTCTTTCATTCATAGGGTAGCTATGAGTCGCCTATGACTCGAAGGCACTTAACAACAACAACAAACACACTAGCCAGATGAATTGGAGATCTCTGAAACAGAGTCCACCAGCATTTGGACATGTCGGAATTTTAAAATACTGAAATGTTTGGTCATGCCTGCAGGCTGAGGGCTAGTGTGTTGTGAATCTTGGTTCAAGCTGGACCTTAGGATGGCCTCTCTCATCTTGAGGAGAGACACATATGTAATTCTCGGTGTTCTTATGGCTTTCTTTTTATCCCAAGTGGGTGTCAGCAGATGGGACTTGACAGGTGAATTGGGTGTCTCTGTCCTGGAGTCTGCCAGCATTTGGGTGTGCCATAATTTTAAAACACTGAAATGTTTAGCCACGTCTCTAGGCTATATATATACACTTTTCATTATGTTGAAAAAACTCCCTTTCTTTCTTATTTTTCTGAGTGTCTTAATCAAGGAGTGTTGGATTTTGTCAATATCTTTTCTGCATCAATTGCTGTGATCATATGGCTCTTTGTTAATGTGGTGAATTACTTTGAGTGCTTTTCTTATGCTGAACCATCCTTGCATACTTGTTGTGAATCTCACTTTGTCATGATGTGGTTTTTTTTTGTTTGTTTTTGTTTTTATTTTTTAATGTGATGTTAGATTCTACTGGCGAGGATTTGTTAGGGGTTTTTGCATCTGTTTTCATGAGAGATATTGGTCTGTAGTTTCCCTTTTTCGGTAGTATCTTTGCCTGGCTTTGGTATTAGAATTATTTTTGCTTCATAGAATGGCTCTGGGAGGGTCCCTACTTTTTCTACTTTTTAAAAAATAAGTTAAGTAGAATTTGTGATAGATATTCTCTGAATGTTTGCTAAAATTCAATCATGAAGCTATAGGATCCAGTACGTATTCTGTGGGGGAGTCTTTTTATGATCTGTTCAATTTCTTCTTTTGTGATAGGTCTATTCAAGTGCTCTTCATCTGTCTGTGTCAGTTTGGGTAGGGTATGAGTTTCAAAGAATTTGTCCATTTCCTCCATTTGTTTTTCAAATTTTTCAGAGTATAGTTTTTCAAAATATTCCAATATTATAGATTTTATTTCCCCTGGTTCTGTTGTGATGTCACCTCTAACATTAATTGATTGAGTTACTTGTGTTTTCTCCTTTTTTTCTTTTGTTAAGTTTGCCAGTGTTTTGTCAGTTTTATTGACCATTTTTTTAAAAAAAAAAACAGCTCCTGGCTTTCTTGATTGTTTCAGGTTTTTTTTTTCTATTTTCTATTTAATTGATTCCAGCTCTTGTTCTGATTATTTCCCCCCCATATAGGCAAGTTTCTCCTTAGAGTCTAGGATTTTGAAGCTCTGCCTCACATAATTTCGGCACATGGCCACGAGAGACTGGTGCTTGGAAAAGAACAACATGGTCTTAAGGGTAGAGAGACAGTGCATGAAAGAAAGATGCCAGATGAGATGGATTGATACAGTAACTGGGGCAATGGTAGTTGGTGTGTCAGAGTTAGTAAGACTGACTCAGATGGGGAAAGGTTCAGAGCTGCTGTACATTGAGTTTCTATGGGTCACAGGTAACTTGACAGCACATAACAACAACAACAGCATACAGGCTATGGGGTTAGTTTTTTGGTTTTTGGTTTTTTTTCTATTTAATGGAGCTGTCGAGTTAGGTCATTAATTTTGCTTTTTTTCTTCATTTTTTATGTGTGTGCTTATTGCTATGAACCTCCCCCTGAAGACTGTCTTGGCTGCATCCCACAAGTTTTGGTATGTTGTATTTTCATTTGTTTGAAGGAACTTTTAAAATTTTATTCCTTATTTTTCTATAACCTAATCATGTTCTAGCAGGTGTTATTTAGCTTCCACATAGGCTGTTTTGTAAGATTTATCCTTTTTTCATTAATTTCTGGTTTTATGGCAGTGTGGTGTGAGAAGATACTTTGTTTCATTTTTATGTTTTTTAATTTGTTGAGGTTTGCTTGTGTCAAATAATGTGTGACCAGTTTTAGAGAATGTACCATGTCCACTAGAGAAGAAAATGAATTGAAGTTTAATTGGGTGCAGTACTCTGAAAATATCCACAAGTTCAAGTTGGCTGATTGGATAGTTTACATCTTTTGCTTTGTTCAGTTTCTTTTGAGGTGGCCTATCCTCTGGTGCTTCCTATTTCTCTCTCCAGTTCTGTTAACCATTGTTTTATTTGTTTTTTCAGGTTTATCATTTGGTGCATAAATGTGGAATAATGCCAAGTCATCTTGCTCTGTTGTGACTTTAATCATATGTAGTGCTCTTCTTTATCTCTTGTGGTGATTTTCATTCTGAAGTCTATTTTATCAGAGATTATGCTCTTTTGAGGATGCCATTTGATTGGTATAATTTTTTGCCAGCCTCTGATTTTGATTCTATTTTTCTCTTCATTTCTTAGAGGTGTCTCTTGTTGGCAACATATTGATAGGCTTTGTTTTTCTATCCACTCTGCTCCTCTTTTTCTCTTAATTGGTGCATTTGGTCCATTCACATTAAGTGTGATTTTTGACATGCCAGGTTTTTTCGTTGCTACCTCGAGTTGTTATAATCAAGGATGCTTTAGGCAGAATATTAAATGATGCAGAAAGTATTAAAAGAAGATGGAAAGAATATACTGAGTAACTGTATCTAAAGGAATTGGCAGACACAGAAAAATTTAATGAAATAACATATGAGCAAAAGCCTATCGTGATGAAGGAAGTTCAAGCTGCTTTGAAGGAAATAGCAAAAAATAAGGCCCCAGGAATAGATGGTATACTGATTGACATATTTCAGCTAACGGATGATGCCCTAGATGTGCTCACCAAGTTGTGCCAAGAAATCTGGAGAACAACCACTTGGACAACTGACTGGAAGAGATCTATATTTGTTCCCATTCCAAAGAAGGGTGTGGAAACTGCACACAGTGTGGAAACTACAGAACAATATCATTGATTTCACAGGCAAGCAAGATTCTACTGAAGATTATCCAAAAACAACTGGAACAGCACATCAGCAGAGAACTGCCAGAAGTCTAGGCTGCCTTTAGAAGGGGTCATGGGACTAGGGATATTGTAGGTAATGTAGCTGAAAGCAGGGAGTAACAGAGGAATGTCTATCTGTGCTTCATTGATTATGCAAAGGCGTTTGACTGCGCAGATCATAACAAACTGTGGCTGACTCTGAGAAGAATGGGAATCCCAGAACACTTGATCATGCTAATGAGGAACCTATACTTGGACCAAGAGGCCGTGGTCAGAATAGAGCAAAGAAACACTGCATGGTTTAAAATTGGGAAGGGCGTATGCCAAGGATGTGTCCTATCTCCATACCTTTTCAACCTGTATGTAGAACAGATTATCCGGGAGGCTGGGCTCTATGAGGAGAAGTGTGGCATCAGGATTGGTGGAAGATCTATCAACAATCTGCGTTATGCAGATGACACAACCCTGCTTTCTGAAACTGAGGAGGACCTGAAGTGCTTGCTGCGAAGGGTCAAGGACTGCAGCCTTCAATATGGACTGAGTCTCAATGTCAAGAAGACAAAGATTTTCACCAATGGACCAACTGGCAGCATCAGGATGGATGATGGAGAGATTGAGATTGTTAACAACTTTAGTCTGCTTGGCTCCACAGCCAACACTCTTGGTACCAGTAGCCAGGAAATGAAAAGACTTATTGCGATGGGAAAGTCTGCTGTTAGGGACCAAAGTACTGAAGAGCATTTCTCTGGAGACTAAGGTGCCTCTGATACAGGTCATGGTCTTTGCAATCACTTGTTATGCATCAGAGAGTTGGACAATGACTAGGGAGAATTGATGCCTTTGAGCTGTGGTGCTGGAGAAGAGTATTGAGGGTACCATGGACTGCTAGGAAAACAAACATTCATCCTGGAGAGCGTTAAACCAGGCTGCTCCTCGGAGGCAAGGAGTCTGGGGCTTCGTCTGACATACTTTGGACATGTTGTAAGGAGGGACCTATCCTTGGAGAGAGACATCATGCTTGGTAGGGTGGAGGGACAGTGCAGGAGGGGAAGACCCTCTATGAGGTGGATTGATTCAGTGTATGGGGTAATCGGGATGGGTGTATCAGAGGCAGTGAAATTGGCAAAGGCTAGAGCAGGGTTTGGGGCTGTTGTACATAAGGTCACTATGAGTAGCAAGCAACTTGATAGCACATAACAACATTTTGCCGGTTACTGTGTTACCACTTTTTTTTTTGTCTTTGTGTAAAGGACTTCTCTTAAAGTTTCCTGTAGTTTTGGTCCTGTTTTCACAAATTCCGTAAGTTATTTCTTTTTTGTGACTAACACAATTTCTCCTTCATATTTGATGGACAGCTTTGCTGGGTATAGAATACTCAGCTTGCAATTATTTCCTTTCAATTCTCTGTATATGTCATCCCATTGTTTTCTTGCTTGCAGGGGCTTTGCTGAGAAATCAGATCTTAATTGAATTGTTTCCCTCTTGTAGGGGACTCTGTTTTCCCGTGTTGCTTTTAGTATATTCTATTCTTATTTTTTAATTTGGAGAATTTGACTATGACATTTCTTGATTTTTTTGTTTTGGGGTCTAGTCTGTTTGCTTTTAGCTAAGCTTCTTTGATGTGGATATCTGTGTTCTTTGTAATACCTGGGAAGTTTCTTCTAGTACCTCTTCCACAATTTCCACAGTGATTTCTCTGACCCTCCCATGTTCTGCAATTTCAATCACACATCTGTTTTCTTTTGTTGTTATCCCACATTACTGTAATATTTTCTATATTTTCCTTATGTCTTATTCTGATTTTTTTCTTCTAGTACATTGAGGCTCTTGTATTCCACCTCATTGACTCAGTTCCATCTCTTCTGTTCTACCTTTTTGTCCCTCCAGCATGATGGACACTACTTCCATTTCAGTGGTAATATTATGGATTTAATTTCCATGCATTTATGTTATTTCCAGTACTGTGTTGGCCGTACCCTCTCTGTCTTGTGATGATTTTTTTTAAGTTCATGTGTCTCACAGAAATTGTTGCTAACCTTAAGGAAAATGGGACTTCCAGAACACTTAATTGTGCTCATGTGAAACCTATACTCAGACCAGAAAGGAGGTCTCAGAACAAAGCAAGGAAAAAAATGTACGGTTCAACATCAGGAAGTGAGTGTGTCCAGGATGAGTCATGAATTCATACATTTCCAATCTATATGCAGAACTGATCATTCGGAAGGTTGGGTTTTATGCAGAAGAAATTGGAATCAGGTTTGGAGGGAGACACATCAACAACCTTGATATGCAGATACACAAATTGAGAACCCTTAAACTCAGCAGAAGGGTAGAGGACAGGTGGAACTTTGCGGATATGCCATTTCTGGAAGGGAAAAACAGGCTTTCTGGTTTTGCATTCAGACACACACGTGAGACTCCTTAATCTCAAACAGAATGGAATGGGAAAGTTGGAACAGTGTGGAGAAGCCATTTCTGGAAGGGAAAAATAAGCTTACTGGTTTGGCATTCAAGTACTTTGGGGGAAACACTGATGTCTAGATTCACCACACCAGACCACTTTAGCTAAAGCAGAATGGGTCAGGAAAGCTGGAATCTGGTGAACATGGCATTTCTGGTAGGGAACAATAGACTTCCAGGTTTGGTATTCAGATACACCATGTGGGACCCCTTAATTGCAAGTTGAATGAGACAGGACAGCTGATATCAGGAGGAGATGCCATTTCTGGAAAGAAACAACAGACTTCCTGGTTTGGCATTCAGTCACTTTAGGTGAAACACTGCTGTGTAGATAGACCACGTGACACCCCTTAGGCTCAGCACAAGGGACTAGACAGCAGGAACTAGGTGGAGATGCCCTTTCTGGAAGGGAACACCAGGCTTCCTGCTTTAGCATTCAAATACACCACACAGGACCCCTTAAGCTCCAGAAGAAGGGAATGGGAAAGCTGCAAGCAGGCAGAGATGCCATTTCTGGAAGGGAATTATAGGATTCCTGGTTTGCCATTCAGCTACAACTTACGAGAAAACTTAAGCTCAAGCACAAATTAAAGGACTGTTGGAACTGGGCTGAGACACCATTTCTGGAAGGGAACTACAGACTTCTTGGTTTTGCATTCACGTACTTAGGGAAATACACTGCTGTCTTAGATACACAACATTGGAACACTCAGGTTAAAGTGGAAGGTGATGGGACAGCTGGAACCAGCCTGAGACGTCATTTCTTGATGGGAACAACAAGCTTCTTGTTAGACTTCCTTGGAGAAACACTGCTGTCTAGATATGCCACATGGGACCCCTTAAAATCAAGCAGTGGGAGGCAGCACAAGTTTTACTGGCAGAAACACCATTTTAGGATGGGCACAATAGGTTCCTGGTTTGGCATTCAGATACACAAAATGAGACCCCTTAAGCTCAAGCAGAATGGAACAAGACAGCTAGAAAGCGAGAGGAGATATAATTTCTGGAAGGGAACAACAGGTTTGGCATTCAAGTACGATGGGGTAACAATAAGGTCTAGATAAACCTTACAGGACCCCTGAAACTCCTGCAGAAAGGGACAGGACAATTGCAATCGAGTGGAGAAGCCATTTCTGAAAGAGAACAACAGATTTCCTTGTTTGGCATTCAAATTCACAACCTGAGACTTCTTAAGCTCAAGCAAAATGAAACAGGAGAGAGAAAACCAGAGGGAGAAGCTATTTCTGAAAGGGAACAACAGGCTTTCTGATATGTCATTGATATTCAACAGGAGGAACCCCACAAGCTCAAATGGAAGGGGTCGGGACAACTGGAACTGGACAGAGATGTCATTTATGAAAATGAACAACAGGCTTCCTGGTTTGGCATTCAGGTACTTTGGGGAGGGAACCCTGCTGTCTAGAAACACCATGCAAATCTCCCCTCATACTTTATTTGGGTTTTGATCATTGATATTTAGTACTTCAAACCTATTCTTTTTTTTCATTAAATTTTATTAGTTTTAATGAACATTTACAGAGATTTTGGGTTTTCATTCATACATTGTTGCACTGTTTTCTCCACCCTCATCCCCAGTTCATTCTTCTTCCCCCCGCCCATGTCTGTTTTAATTGTCCAGTTGCCACAGTGCTTGTCAAAACCAGTTCTGATTAATCTCC
>NW_006400099.1:139532-147269 GCF_000299155.1 Elephantulus edwardii | reverse complement strand
GGGGTAATCGGGATGGGTGTGTCGGGGGCGGTGCGGTTGGCGCAGGATAGAGCAGGGTTTAGGGCTGTTGTGCATAGGGTCGCTATGAGTCAGAAATGACTCGACGGCACATAACAACAACAACAACATCCACTTTTATAATACTCTTCTTACCAAAACTATTTATGGAAAATAGGAACTGCATTGGAACATGTATCTCTGGATTTGAACTGATCATATTGTTAATATTTCTAGCCTTAAACTTAAAAGACTATATTGTTCAAAATTATTTGTAATGTATTTGTTTACATTTTTCCCTCTTTTAACAACTGGGATCTGGAGGGAAGAGAAAAGACCAGAGAATGGCCAAAATTATTGGGGCAGCTATTGCTTCAAGTTTAGGGCATGTGTCAGGAAAAGGAAGTCTTACTCATAAACAATGCCACCCAAAGGTAATAAAGGAGGTCAGAATTGCTTCCACTGTGGAAAGCTGGGGCACTTCAGTAGACAGTGTCACAGACGAGAGCCACAGATAGGCAAGGGAGTAGAGAGGAAGCTCCCACTCACTTGCTTTAAGTGTGGATCTGAAGGACACTTGGCCAAGAGTGTCCCACATCAGGTCCTCATGGCTGACAGGACTGACAGGCCCCACCTCCCAGCTGGAAACAAAGGAGGACGCTTCAATGATTTAGATTCTCCCAGAAGAGATGTGGATGAGCATTAACATTACTGGTAAGTATATTCGTTTTCTCCTGGACACAAGAGCCTACTATTTGGTCCTAAAAGCCTTCTGAGGTCCCAACTCTTCTCACTATTTCTTGGTTGTTGGAATTGACGGAAAACCTCATAAGCAGTTCCTTACTTCACCTCTATCTTGCATGCGGACTTCCGAGTTGTAAAACAACCCAGTGGTAGATGGAATTTGGTCCAGGCCTTAAGAACAATAAATCTTGTGGTTCCTAACCTCTGCACTATAATAGACAAAGTGCTAGTCCATAGGCCTTTTATTGTAAGAACCACCTTCCCGCTGTAACTTGATTTGTGCCACTGTTAGAGCTTCTACTTGGAATATTATTGCTTTTTAATTTTTGACTCATGTACTTTTAACTTGTTAGTTAAATTTGTGCCTTCTAGGCTGCAACACTTCCATGATACATCTTCAAGGATATGAACATGTATGGCTAAGCACAATTGATAACAGTGCATCTAAATTCCAAAATCAATCTCCACAATAGTCCACGTGTTTCCTATTGCCAAAGGGTCCCTTTAGAGTAGTGAGAGGAGATCTTCACCTTGAAACCCACAGCGTCCCTTTTCAGCAGGAAGTAGCTAAGAGAATGTGTCGTCCCCTTTTCCTTATGAATCAGGGTGAAGTCTCTCTCAGGGAGGAGTGATAGGGAATGACAAAGGACACACTGACAAAGGAGATTAATCAGAACTGGTTTTGACAAGCACTGTGGCAATGGGACAATTAAAACAGACTTTCAAGGGGAAAAAAAAAGAGGAACGAACTGAGGGGGGGTAGAGAAAATAGTGCAACAATGAATGAAAGAATGGAAATCCAAAATTTCTGTAAATGTTCATTAAAATTAATAAAATTTAATAAAAAAACCTAAAAAAAAACATAACTGCCTCCCAATTGGATATATATGCACATCCATGTTTATCATGGCTTTGTTTACAATAGCAAAGTGTTGGAAACAACCTAAGTGCCCATTAACAAACGAATGGATATTGAAGTTCTGGTATATTCACACAATTGCATACTACATTGCCTTGAAAAACAAAGAACTCATGCAACATTATACAAAATGTATGATCCTGGAGGACATTGTGTTGAGTGAAATATCTCAGTCACAAAAGGACAAATATTGCACAGTGCTACTGTTGTAAAATGGGACCGACATCGGGGTTGGAGGGAGATTGAGAAAGATAGGATAAATTATGTATACTGAATTGAAACAGAGGAGGGAGAGAACTGTTTAAAAGAGATATATGATGAGGTGTTATTGTCATGATAGGAGTCCAGAATGAAGGCTGCATAGTGGAGTGGACTTGGGGGGAGGGATTGTATAGCAATGAAAGAATTTTTCTTTTACTTTTCAAAGAAAAGAGTGAATGGGGTGGGAGGTTGGGCAGGGGAATAAGAGCAACAATGAATGAATGGAAATCCAAAGTCTCTGTAAACTTTCATTAAAATTAATTAATAAAAGGAGAAGTGATGCATTGATAGATTTTGGAGTTCTGGACAGCAACTGAAAGGTTGGAGACTCAAAAAGGAATGTTGAATCAAGTGAGGTAATAACACTTTAAAAAAAGGAGGAAACTAGAATACAGAAATTAGGAAAGCAGAGGCTAATGGATCACATCATCAGACATTCTAGAATGGCTCAACAAGGCAATCTTGGCATGGTGGCAGAAGACACCTCGGAGTAGAGAGTAGAGAGAGGGTACCATGCAGAAAACACAGACTGAGATGGAGAAATTGAAAAATTGGTTCTTGAATGGAGTAGCAAGGTGAGAAGTACATGTATTGAGACTAGACAAATGTAGGAGAGGGTGGCACTCAAAGATAGCATAGATTTGATCTCTGATAACTTCTAGGGAAGTGCTGCTCATGAAGAGTAGTGAGGACATTAATTCCTAAACAAGGTACATAAAGGCTGGAATGTGTGTCCCTGGGTACAGAGAAAGAACAATGGCACCGGCTTGTTCTCCTCTATCACTGAAAAGCTTTATAGCTAGGAGTTCTGGTAGTACAGCACATAAGGAGTTGTGTTCCCAACCTCAAGTTTGTACCTCTCTAATGGTTAGAATCTACCAGAAATTGCATAGAAAAAGGTGGGCAATCTCCTCTTGTGCTATTTACAAGCTCTGGAAACCCACTGGAGGGGGTGGGGTTAACTGTAAGTCACTTCCAATTTGATGGGAATGAGTTTGAGGGTCTCTTTTCATCTTGGGAGAGTGCAACAAAGAGAACTCACCAGAAACTAGTCCCTTAAGTACATTTCACATGTGTTGGAGGTAGTGAGGGATACTTATCAGTATAGCAATCCACCAGGACTACCTCAAACATATACCATAAGAAATGCTCATTGGCTGACTTCTCACCAGGAATCATCTGGTCAAAGGTAGAAATCTTACACCCAGGTGCCCACGAAAGAAGCACCACTTGAGGCAGTCTAATTTAACACCAAAAATAGCCTGCCTCAGTCCAGTAGAGTAAGTGCACCAGATTCACCCTGATACCACAAACACACATTCATCCAAATCCATTGTTACAAGCGTACTTGCCGTGACTCCATGTTAGAAGTTTTGGATATGCTCTACATCATAGAGATGTCCCACTCTCATCTCTATGCTACTTACAAGAGATGTAGCTTAGGCACAAAGACATAAACAAAAGCTCGTTGCCCTCAAGTTGATTCCCATTCATAATGACCTGAGTAAAACTATCCCATAAGTTTTCCCCAGCTGCTAGTTTCTTGGACTGTGTATTGCTCTGATGATGGAAGTTACTCCACCAGTATTTCAAATATCAGGAAGGTCACTGGCAATCTACTTCAAGAAAAGGTGACTAGCGTAAAGCTTAGGAATAATAGAAGAATATTGTTTAATACAGTGCCGAAAGATGAAACCCTCAGGTTAGAAGGTACATAAAATATGACTGGGGAAGAGCTATTTATAATAGAATGAAACACCTAAAGCCTAAACAGATAAGAAGTCCGTCTTAATTTTATTGCATCTCAATTCCAACATCACAAGTTCGTTTAAGTTTTTCTCCTTTAAATGAGCACAATATTATATATTCTCAGTAGAGGGCATTGTAGGTGCACTGAAGGAAGAAGGGTAACTTCCTGTAACTTCTGGCAGTACAAAGGTTGGCCTGCAATGAGGTTACAATGGAGTACTTTGTCCCAGGATGTATCCAGAACGAGCAATCTGAGGTAAAACTGTAGTCACAGTGTGACTCGGTGATTATCTTCCTCAGACCTGAAGACATTTCTGTGCTCCAAATCTTCTGCCAACTCTGTCCCGTTTTATTTCTTAAAGGTTTGTCTCTTGCAGTTCTCCCATCATTGTGGCCCTCTCAGCTCCTGAGAGACAGCACAGGAAGACTGCTCCAGGCCTCCTACTGTACAAGCACATTCAACTCTTCATATATTGGCCACTAGCAGTGGCCTGACACCACCACTGTGGTCCTCAGGGTTGCTTCTTTGTTTGCCCCTGCTACTGCAGAACAGCTCTAACTTCAGCAAACCTCTGAAATTCTCTGCCATTCTACATTTTCTCCAAAGAGGTTTCAACTCTAGTGTTAAGGGTTGGTCCTTTTCTAAATGTGTCTTTCCTTAGGTACTTTTCCTCAACCCTAGGATATGATATGGAGTTGTTTTGGTATCTTGTGTACAGCCAACAGTTAATATATAAAGCTGTTAAAGAAAAAGTTGACTTTTTGAATCTACCCTTAGGCACACAGGAAGAAAGACATGGTGATCTGTTCTTGTTATGTGCCGTTGAGTTGCCTGTTACTCATAGTGACTCTATATACAGCAGCTCTGAACCCTGCCATGTCCTGAGACAGACTCACTAATTCTGACATACCAACCCCATTGCCCCAGTTACTGTATCAATCCAGGGTCTTCCTCTTCTGCGCTGTCCCTCCACCCTTCTGAGCATGATGTCTTTTTCCAAGGACCAATCTCTCCATGTACCCAAAGTATGTGAGATGGAGCTTCAAAATCTTAGCCTCCAAGGGAAAAATATGGTTTCATCCTCTCCAAGACAGACCTAGTTGTTTTCTTGGCAGTCTATGGTATGTTCAAGACTCCTCCAGCACCACAATTTGAAGGCATCAATTTTTCTTCTGTCATCCTTAGTCATTGTCTAGCTCTCTGATGCATAACAAGTAATTACGAAGACCATGGCCTGGATTAGGTGCACCTTGGTCGCTAGACTGACATCGTTGCTTTTCAGCACTCTGGAGAGGTCCCTGACAACAGATGTAATTAATCTTTTTTATTTCCTTACATCTGGTGTTAAGAGTGTTGATTGTGGAGCCGAGCAAGCTGTAAATGTTAACAAACTCAGTCTGTTCTGCATCTATCATGGTGCTGCCAATTGGCCCAGTGGTGAGAATCTTAGTCTTCTTGATGTTGAATTTCAATCCTTATTGAAGTGTACAGTCCATGACGTTCTGCAGCAAGCACCTCAGGTCTTCAGTTTCAGCACGCAAGGTTGTGTCATCTGCATAACATAGGTTGTTGATGGTGATATACTTCTGAAAATAAAATGAGGGACTGAAGGCCCATGTGTAGTATAATTCTACTCAGACACATATGGGATCATCATCAGTTGGAATCAGCCTTGACAGCAATTGATTGTTATGTATCACTAATGTGGAATGTACTGAACTTGATCATAGTTAAAAATTATTTATATTAAACTCCTGTTTAAATCACTGTATAGTTTCTATGTTTCATTGGACCCACATAACTATAGATATCTGTACAATATCTGTAGCACACATCATCCTTAAGAAAGAATAGTTCAAAGATTTATCTTTGAGAGAAGCATCAATACTAGGATGTCCATTATCACCAGCTCTATTCAACAGTATCTCAGAAAGCATATTAAGGTAAGAAAGAGAAATACAATGTTTAGAAAAGAAGCAAAATCAGCTTTTTTTTAGGTGATATGATTTTGTACATAAAGGGTGTTTTTAAAATTTCTATGTTCAGGGTTGTTGTTTTTTTAATGTATTATTAATTTCAACTACAGAAAATTTACAGAGACTTTGGATTTCCAGTCATTCATTTTTGCACTTTTATCCCCTCCCAACCCTCCCCCCTAGTACACTACCATCTTGGAAAGGTAAAAGAAAAATTCTTTCATTGTTTTATAATCCCTTCCCCGAGGTCCACTCCACTATACAGCCTTCGCTCTGGACTCCTGTCATGACAAAAATACCTAATAATTTTCCCTCTTAAATAGTTTTCTCCCTAATCTGTTTCAATGCGGTATACATTAGTAGACCCATCCTTCTCAGTCTCCTCCCAACTCCGAGGTCAGTCCTGCTTTAGAACAGTGGAACCATGCAGTATTTGTGCCTTTGTGACTGAGATACTTCACTCAGCATAATGCCCTCCAGAATGACCCATTTTGAATAATATTGCATGAGTTCCTTGTTTTTCAATACAGCATAGTATTCCATTGTGTAAATATACCACAACTTCTCTATCCATTTGTTTGTTGATGGGTACTTAGGTTGTTTCCAACTCCTTACTATTGTGAAAAAAAGCCACAATAAACATAGGTGTGCATATATCTGCTTGGATGTCAGTTATGGTCTCTTTGGGGTATATTCCCAGTAGTGGAATGGTTGGAGCAAATGGTATCTCTATTTGCAACTTTTTGAGAAAGTGTCATAACACCTTCCACAGTGGTTGCACCATTTTACATTTCCACCAACAGTGAATAAGGGGTTCCAGTTTCTCCACAACCTCACCAGCATTTGTTGCTTCCTGCTCTGTTAAATTTTGCAATTCTGACTGGGATGAGATGATGTCTCATAGTTGTTTTGATTTGCATCTCTCCTACAGCTAGGGATTTTGAACATTTCTTCATGTGCTTGTTAGCCATCTGAACGTCTTCTTCGGTGAAGTGTCTGTTCATATCCTGTGGCCATTTTTCTATTGGATTATTTACCTTTATCTTGTTGTGGTGCTCAAATATTTTATAAATTCTAGATATAAGTCCCTTATCTCATATGTCATTACCAAATACTTTTTCCCAGTCTGTGGCTTCCCTTTTACCCTGGTGGAGAAGTTTTTGGATGTGGACAGGGATTTGAGCCTTAGAAGATCCCATTCATCTATTTTATCTTCTCCTGGTTGTTGGTGATTTTGTACATAAAGTTTTAAAAATATGTACAAACTATTACTTTCAGAAAGACTGTTCAGACCTTTGTAAGTTATAAAACCAAACTACAAACATGCTATTTATCAGCAACTTGGGAAACACTGCAACTATGCTATTTAACAGTGACAGATTTAAAAAATGGAACTTTCATTTGTTTCAGGAAATTTTTTAATTTCATTTTTTATTTCTTCTTGCATCCCCTGATGTTCAAGCAAGGGGATGTTCAGCTTCCAAATGTATGTTTTTTTCTTTTTTATCCTCTTCTTATTAATTTCTGATTTTGTAGCATTGTGGTATGAGAAGATGCTTTGTATTATTTGTTTTTTAATTTATTGATGCTTCTTTTGTGAAATAAAATGTGATTTATTCTGGAGAAGGTTCCATGCACACTGGAAAAGAAGGTGTCCTGTGCTTCTTTTGGGTGCATTAGTTTAGAAATATCTATTAAATCAAGTTGATTTATTGTGTGGTTTAATTTTTCAGCATTTTTGCTGAGTTATTTCTGGTAGTTCTACCTTTTCCTGAGAGTGATGTATTGAGGTCTCCAACTACTATAATGTTGTTGTTGTTATGTGCCATCGAGTCATTTGTGACTCATAGCGACCTTATGTACAACAGCCCTAAACCATGCTCTATACGGTGCCAATCGCATTGCCTCTGACACACACATCCTGATTACCCCAGTCACTGAATCAATCCACCTCATAGAGGGTCTTCCCCTCCTGCACTGTCCCTCCCTCCTACCCTAGCATGATGTCCCTCTCCAAGGACCTGTCCCTCCTTACAACATGTCCAAAGTTTGTCAGACGAAGCCCCAGAATCCTTGCCTCCAAGGAGTAG
>NW_006400099.1:132500-139432 GCF_000299155.1 Elephantulus edwardii | reverse complement strand
GCATAGGGATTTGAGTCTTAGAAGATCCCATTCATCTACGTTATCTTCTCCTGGTTGTCAAACCTATTCTTAAGATGATTTTATATTCAGGTGAAAAAATAGACTCAAGATTCTTGATTCAAGACTCTTGGTTCTGTGAACTAGTTCCATTTTCTTCAGCTTCAATTTGAACTTGCACTTGTATAATACATGATCTGTTCCACTGTTGGCACCTGGTCTTGTTCTAAATGTTGATATTGAGCTTATCTAAGGATTTCTCCCACAGATGTAGTCTATCTGATTGTTATGCAGTCCATGTGTAAAGTTGCCATTTGTTTGTTTTTTAAAGGGTATTTACAATGATAAATCATAGAATGTGCAAGATTTGATCATTCTATTTCTGGCCTCATTTCTGTCACCAACTCTGAACTTTCCAACTATATTTCCTTCTTCCTTGTCTCTGACTTTTTCATTCCAATTACAAGTTATCATTAACACATCTTAATTGCATGTTTGGTCAACTTCAGATTGCAAAATTGATAAAAATCTTTTAATTCCTCCTCTTTGGCTTTTGCTGTAGGAGCATATATTTGAATAAAAGTTGTATTAACAGACCTCTATTGTATGTATTTTTGTTCCCATGGATTTTATTTCATTTTCCTTAGCTTCAGCTTGAACTTGCATATGAGTAGTTGATGGCCTGTTCCACAATCAGCAGCGGGCCTAGTTTTCACAGCTGATATTGAGCTTCTCCAGCAGTTCTTTCCACAGATGTAATCAGTCTGATTCTGATGCATACCATCAGGTGAAATTCATTTGTATAAGCTGCATTTATGTTTCTTATAAAATGTATTTACAATGAATAAATTGTTGATTGTGCAAAATTATATCATTCTATCTCCAGCTTCATTTCTATCACCAAGTCCATGCTGTCCAACTACTGATCCTTCTTCTCTATTCCCAACTTTTGCATTCCAATCACCCATTATTCATCTTGACTGCATGTTCGATCAATCTCTGACTGCAGAAGTTGGTAGAAATATTCTATTGCCTCTTCTTTGGCTCTGGTTGTTGGTGCATATATTTGAATGATAGTGGTATTCATTGGACTTCTTTGTATGCATATGAATATTATCCTGTCACACAATATTGTATTTCAAGACACATCTAGAAATTACTTTTTAACTACGAAAGCAGCCCCATTTTCCCTCACCTTTTCATCTCCAGCATAGTACTTCACATGATCGTCTGACTCAAAATCTTCCATGCTAATCCATTAAAAGATGTATTGTGATGGGAAAGTCTGCTGTTTGAGACCTCTCTAAATTACTGAAGAACAAAGACGTCGATGTGGACACTAAGGTGCACCATGGTCTTTGCCATCACTTTCTATGCATCAGAAATCTGGACAATGACTAGGGATGATATAAGGAGAATTGATGCCTTTGAGCTGTGGTTTTGGAGAAGAGCATTGAATATACACCATGGACTGCTAAGAGGACAAACAAGATTGTCCTGGAGAGGGTTAAGCCAGGCTGCTCCTTGGAGGCAAAGATTCTGAAGCTTTGTCTGACATACTTTAGACATGTTGCAAGGAGAGGGATGTCATGCTTGGTAGGGTGGAGGGACAGTGTAGGAGAGGAAAACCCTCTATGATATGGATTGATTCAGTGATTGGGGTTATAAGGGTAGGTGTGTCAGGGACAATAAGATTGACACAGGATAGAGCAGGGTAAAAGACTGTTGTACATAGAGGTCGCTATGAGTTGCAGTCGTCTTGACAGCACATAACAACAACAACAACAACATTGTACACATTAGAGAGCAGTACAGTGACAGAGAACTACCAAAAATACAAGCTGTATTTAGAAGAGGTCGTAGCACTAGAGACATCATTGCCAATGTGAAATGGATCTTGGCAGAAAGCAGAGAGTACCAGAAGAATGTCTATCTCTCTTTCATTGACTATGCAAAAGCTTTTGACTGTATGGATCAGAACAAATTGTGGCTAATCTTGAGGAAAATGAGAATTCCAGAACACTTGATTGTGCTTATGGAAAACCTATACTTATACCAGGAAGTAGTCCTCAGAACCGAGCAGGGAAACACTGCATGGTTCAAAATCAGGAAAGGAGTGCATCAGGGCTGCATCCTGCCCCCATACTTTTTCAATCTATATGCAGAACAGATTATTCGGGAAGCAGGACTTTATGAGGAGGAATGTGGCATCAGGATTGGAGGTAAACTCAACAACCTACGTTATGCAGATGACACTACCTTGCTTGCTGAAAGTGAGGAGAACATCAAGCGCTTGCTGTAGAAGGTCAAGGACTGTGATTTTCAATGTGGATTGAAACTCAATATCAAGAAGACAAAGATTCTCACCACTGGGCCAATTGGCAGCACCATGATAGATGCAGAAGAGACTGAGGTTGTTAACAATTATAGCTTGCTCGGCACCACAATCAACACTCTTAATGCCAGCAGTCAGGAAATCAAAAGAAGAATTATACTGGGGATATCTGCTGTCAGGGATCCCTCCAGAGTGCTGAAAAGCAACAATGTTAGTCTAGAGACTAAGGTGCACCTAATCCAGGCCATGGTCTTTGCAATTATTTCTTATGCTTCAGAGAGCTGCACAATGACTAAGGATGACAGAGGAAGAATCAATGCCTTCAGGTTGTGGTGTTGGGGAAGAATCTTGGACACACCATGGATTGCCAAGAAAACAAATAGATCTGTCTTGGAGAGGGCGGAACCAAGTTTCTCTTTGGAGGCTAGGATTTTGAAGCTCTGTCTCATACTTTGGGCATGTGGCTAGCAAAGACCAGTCCTTGGAGAAGGACAGCATGCTTGGAAGGGTGGAGGGACGGCACAGGAGAGGAAGATCCTGAATGAGATGGACTTACACAGTAACGAGAGAAATGGGAGTTGGTTTGTTGGCATTAGTGAGACTGGCTCAGGACAGGGCAGGGTCCAGAGCTGCTATTCATAGGGTCACTGTGGGTTGCAGGTGACTCAACAGCACATAACAACGACAACAACACCAATTATATGCATATAGATAATATCCCATCACTCAGAACACCGAACTAAAGGACAGAACTTGAAATTATCTTTTAACTACAAATGCAACGCCATTCTTACTGTTTTTCATTCCCTGCATAGTATGTTGTCTGATAGAAAGTGGTCAAAGCCAGTCCATCTCATCTCAGTAATGCCTAGAATGTCGATATTCACTTGTTCCACTTCATTTTTCACAACTTACAGTTTTACAACATTCATACTCTGTACATTCCATGTTCCATCTATTAAAGGATGTCCTCATTTTGATTAACTGCCAATCTAGGCTCTTCCTCTAATACTATGTCTATTTATGTTGTCAGCTCAATGGTACCTGACAACAATACAAAAGTAATAAAATGAGTTTAAATCAACCAAAAGCAACAGGGTTCTGTTTTTGTTTCTGGTTTTGAAGTGGAAAAAATTCAAATGTGGAAATGAAACAATATGTCATCAAACAACCCATGTGTCAAAAAGGAAATAAAATAGAGTCAAATTAAAATGAAAACTCATCATGTCAAAGACTATAGTGAATACATTGTTCATATAAAGGAAATGTCTATATTAAAAAGAAAAGTGGTCTCAAATGTAATTATACAACTTGAAGAAGAACTTGAAGAAAAATATCCAACTAAATCTAAAGTTACCAGAAAGAACAAAATAAAGATCTGAGTACATATGTAATAAAGAGAAAAGCAATACACAGTGTCAATGAAGCCAGAAATTCAGATTTTCAAAAGATCAATAAAATTACCAACATTTGTCTAGAGGAAGAAGAAAAATGTAAGGTGCAAACATATAAAATAAAAATTAAAATGGGGACATTTTAACCTTCCTTCCACACACAAGGAGATTTGGTGGCATAGTCTGCAGTATGTTTTGCAACACCATTCTTACTGTACCACTAATTAAAAGATTGTGAGTTCTGGGTTTTTTTATTAATCCTCGGTTCATGGGGGAAAGACAGACAATCTCCAACCATTAAGATTTACAGTTTTAGAAATTGATGGAAGGTCACTTTGAGTGTGAACCAAATAGATAGCAGTGTGTTTGCATTTTCATTTCAAAAGTCAAAATGAGAATGCTATGAACAACTGTATATCAGCACACCTAATCACCTAGATTAAATGGACAGATTCCTAGACATATATAAACTTCCTACATGGACCCATGAAGAATTAGAAGATCTCAACAGCTCCATTTAAAAACAAAACCAAACCCTCAAATTCACTGCCATAAATTCTCTAAAATGATCCCTCAAGGCTGTTCTCTAACATGATCCCCCAATTCTTTCTCCAGCATGTTGTTGTTGTTGTTATGTGCCATTGAGTTGGAGCCGACAGCAGGTTTTCAGAGGCAGTTAATCCCATGGGAGAAGATTGCCCATCCTTTTCCTGCATGCTGTTGTGTAACATAGAATTGGAACCAATCCATAGCGGAACCTTTAGTGGGGTTTCAGAGGCAATTATTTGCAAGCAAGGAGACTGCCCATCCTTCTCTCGTAGAGCAGCTGGTGGCCTTGAACAGTCTGACTTCAGGATTTCTGTGCAGCTTCTTGCCACTAGGCCGCCTGAACTCTGCATTGAAATATGTAAATCACACTTTCTCCAGCAGAGCTGTTGGTGAATTTGAACTGTTAGAGGAGTGCAACATTTGCAGCACAACTTATTAGGGACTAGGCCACCAGAGCTCTCATTTAAAAAATGAAATTAACGAATCAGTAATCAAAACCTTCCAAAAAAAGAAAAGTGATGAAAAGGGTTGCTTCACTAGAAAATTCTGTCGAACATTTATAGAAGTAACACTAGGAAAACAAACAGATTCATCCTGGAGAGGGTTAAACCGGGCGGCTCCTCGGAGGCAAGGATTCTGAGGCTTCGTCTAACATATTTTGGACATGTTGTAAGGAGGGACCGGTCCTTGGAGAGGGACATCATGCTTGGTAGGGTGGCGGGACAGCACAGGAGGGGAAGACCCTCTATGAGGTGGATTGATTCAGTGACGGGGTAATTGGGATGGGTGTATCTGAGACAGTGAGATTGGCACAGGACAGAGCAGAGTTTAGGGCTGTTGTACATAGGGTCTCTATGAGTCGCAAGCGACTTGACGGCACGTAACAACAACAATTATTCAGAAATTTTCTGAAGAAAAGAGAAAGGAACATTTTATAATTGATTCCTGAACTCAGTATTACCTGTTACATACAGTGATTACTGGTATTCAGTCTCTTTTAAGCAGACAAATAATTGAACCGGATGATACACAACCAAAGATCAACTGTGGACAAATCTCCTGGTTCTGGCATAGCTGGAATCAATCCCTGTGTGACCTGACCCCTTGTTAGAGTGTGCAGATAAGAAGAGAGGTGAAGAGACAGGATAAGGGTAAAAGAAAAGACAGATTTCTTAGAAAAGATATCTCTCAGGGATGTCAATCAATCCTCAAAAATGAAAGAATGGGGAAAGATCACATGATTTGTGCTTGATACAACTGACTGGCTCCACATTTTTGCAAGTTTACAGGCTTGAGTCTAAGCCAATGTGATAAAGGGGTAGGCAGTCAATAGACTAATGTGATAGGTGGTTGTTGTCAGTTTGGTGTGTTGGGTTTTTTTTTTATGTCACTTAGGGGGACAGCCTTAATGTCCCTGGCTAAAATTGGGTAGGGCCTAATCTTAGCCGTTTCATTTGATTTCCACTCTAAACTAGCTCATGTGTATCCTCTGGGATTCTTTATCTCATTGGTATCCATCTCAACACTCTCTCCACCCAGCCTTTCCTTACTCTGGCTGCAACATAACCCTGATATACAAGGTAAATAAAGATGCTAAAAGAAAACTACAGCAATATACCCCTAACAAGCTTAAGTGCAAAAATCCACAACAAAATATGAACAGACAGAATAAAAAAGGATATTAAAATGTATGTCTTACCTGACATATCTTAACTCAGGTAAGATTCATTCTAAGAATGTAAAGGTGATGTTGTTGTTGTTGTTGTTGTTCTTAAATGCCGTCGAGTCACAGGCAACTCATAGTGACCCTACGAACAAAAGTCCTGCACACTTCCTGTAAAACTTTCGTCCTTTCTCCAGGTTCATAGGGTCTCCTGTGGCAAGCTACTGTGGAAGTGGATGCCACTCCTGCTCCCAAGCCTGTTTTAATCGGGAAGCTTCATCAAACACTGTCCACCATGAGTAATCATTCTTGCATTTGATTCATCAGTGTCACAGTGTTCGGCTTCACAGCAACCATGAGTTACCTCTGTACAGCAAGTGGACACACCAGGATTATCTGACCTAGAAGAATATTTCACCAAAAACAATTAAAGGCAGGCCTGAAGGAAGCAGAGTAGAGCCACCCACCTTTGGCTTGGTAGCATAGCTTTCTGTCCTCCAGGCCAACTGCTTTCTCTTTCTCTGCTGCTGCTGCTGGTGATAATGTTAAAAGGTGATACAACATTTAAAAATAAATTTGTTGTAATTCACCACATCATCAGAGCAAAAGAAAAGAGCCAGATCTGCATCTCAATTGATGCAGAAATAGCATCTGACAAAACGCTGCATCCATTAATGATAAAAAACATTTAACAAAGGATTCTGGTAAGATGGTGGCATGCTGTTTGAAATCCCATATTTCATGTTGATGAAAACAACTAAGAAGTGGTGGGAGTGTAAAATGGTGCAACCACTATGGAAGGCAGTATGGCGCTTTCTCAAAAAATTGCAAATAGAAATACCATTTAACTCAGCAATTCCACTACTGGGAATATACCCCAAAGAAACCATAACTCAAGAAACAAATGCTGGCGAGGTTGTGGAGAAACTGGAACCCTTATTCACTGTTGGTGGGAGTGTAAAATGGTGCAACCACTGTGGAAGGCAGTATGGCA
>NW_006400099.1:131644-132295 GCF_000299155.1 Elephantulus edwardii | reverse complement strand
TGTTAATAGATCTTCCACCAATCCTGACGCCACACTTCTCCTCATAGAGCCCAGCTTCTTGGATAATTAGCTCTGCATACAGGTTGAAAAGACATGGAGATAGGACACATCCCTGGCATACACCCTTCCCAATTTTGAACCATTCAGTGTTACCCTGCTCTGTTCTGATGACTGCCTCTTGGTCCAAGTATAGGTTTCACATTAGCACGAAAAATTGTCAGCAGTTGATGTGTTTGGAATCACAGAAGCCATGAAAGCTTCAGATACAAGCTGTCAGATCATGGGTCAGACAATGGAAGATAAACTCTGAAGGGATTTGGTAGAAGTGAAGGGGTATCCTGGTGGAGGGTGGAGCTGGGAAATAAGTGAGTCAAGGCACTGGGCTAAGGGCAGGGACAACACTGTGACTAATGGTTAACTCCACAATGAGGGGTTTATCTTTCACTGCTCCACAAATTGCTTGTCTGTCAGATACTCCCCTAAATCTAAACATTCAGAGTAAGACAGACTAGGAAGAAGGATTGGCCATCCACTTCTGAAATAGCAGGACGCTGAAAACCCTATGTACAACTACTATAATGTGTTGTTGTTGTTGTTAAGTGCCATCAAGTCGCAGGCGACTCATAGCGACCCTATGAAGGAGAGTCCTCG
>NW_006400099.1:117729-130482 GCF_000299155.1 Elephantulus edwardii | reverse complement strand
TCCTTGGAGGCAAGGATTCTGGGCCTTCGTCTGACATACTTTGGACATGTTAAGGACGGATCCTTGGAGAGGGACATCATGCTTGGGAGGGTGGAGGGACAGCGCAGGAAGGGAAGACCCTCTATGAGATGGACTGATTCGGTGACTGAAGTAATCGGGATGGGTGTGTCAGAGGCAGTGCGGTTGGCGCAGGATAGAGCAGGGTTTAGGGCTCTTGTGCATAGGGTCGCTATGAGTCGCAAATGACTCGACGGCACATAACAACAACAACAACAACCAGGTTCATAGGGTTTCCGGAGGCAAGCTATTATGGAAGTGGATGCCACTCCTCCTTCCGCGCTTGTTTTGATCGGGGAGCTCCACCCCACTCTCTGTCCGCACTGGGTAGCCAACCATTAATGCATTTGACACATCCGTGTCACTGTGTTCAGCCTCACAGCAACCATAAGTGACCGCGGGACGGCACCTTGTACACCAGGGCTATACAACTACTATAATAGTGTTGTTTATTTCCTTTTTCAGTTTTGTTAATATTTCTTTCATATATTTTATAGATCTCTCATTTGGTGCATAGATATTTATTACTGTTATGCCCTCTTGTTCTACTGACCCTTTAAGCATTATGTAGTGATCTTCATTGTCCTTTGTGATGGATTTTACATCAAAATCTATTTTATCAGAAATTAATATCACCACTCCTGCTTTTTTGTGGCTGCCATTTGCTTGATATTTTTTTACCCACCATTTTTTAATCTTTCTTTATCTTTCTTTTCAGGTGTTTCTCTTGTAGACAGCATATTGACGAATTTTGGTCTTTTTATCCTATCTGCTACTGGTTTTCTCTTAAGTGGTTTATTTAAGCCATTCACATTCAGTGTGATTCTTGGGAGGCAAGATTTTATTACTATCATTTTGTTGAGTTCCTTTTGGTGTTGTTGCTAGTTACTTTGGTCCATCCTGCTTTCTGTGGCACCTCTGTAAGAAGGATGTCACCCAATATTTCTTGCAATGCTGTTCTTGTTTTTACAAACTTCTACTTAGCAAAACCTCTGGGAAACAGCCAAACCAGTACTCAGAAGGCAATTTCTAGCAGTAAGAAAATACATCAAAAGGCAGGAAATAAAATTACCATTGACTCTCTAAAAAAAATTCTCCAACAAATTTAGAAAGAACAGCAAGAAAACCTGACACCCTCTAAAAAAAAACTGAAATTATAAGAATTAGAGCAGATGCAACAATGAATGAATGGTAATCCAAAATCTCTGTAAATTTTCATTACAAGTAATAATAATAAAAAAATAAATTAATGGATAAGAAAATTGTAAAAAAAGGAATTACAGCAGAAATAAATGAATCAGAAAACAGAAAAATAATTGAAACCATCAACAAAACAAGAGTTGGTTCTTCAAAAAGGTCAATAAAATCGGCAAACCTCTAGCAAAACTAACAAAGACAAAAATAATCCTCAAAAGAGATGAAACAGGCAACATCATAACAGAAATAAGAAGGCTAACATTACAAAACTATGAACAACTATGGTGTTGTTGTTAAGTGCCGTCAAGTCGCAGTCAACTCATAGCAACCCTATGAAGGAGAGTCTGCAACGCTTGGGTGTCTTTCATCCTCTCTCCAGGTTCATAGGGATTCTGAAGGCAAGCTATTATGGAAGTGGATGCCACTCCTGCTTCCAAGCTTGTTTTGATCTGGGAGCTCAACCCCACTCTCTGTCCACACTGGGTAACCAACCATTAACGCATTTGACACCTCAGCATCACAGTGTTCAGCCTCAGAGCAAGCACAAGTTACCGCTGTACAGCAACCTGTACACCAGGACTATACGACCTAGAGGAATGTCTGAACAAAAACAATGAATGAGTGGCCCGAGGGCTCTTCAGAGTCTTACCATCCCGGCATGCCCAAATGCTGGCACACTCCTTGCCCCAGACCCCCAGTTCATCTGGCAAGTCTGCTCTGCCAACCCCCACGTGGGCAAAAAGAACACCACAAGTGCCCAGAGCCTTCATACCTGTCACTCCTCAAGAAGCTGAGGCCTGACACAGTTGACACTAAATCTCCCATGAAAAACTATACTCAAACAAATATGAAAACCAAGAGGAACTAGTCAAATACTTACAAATTCACAAACTACCTAAACTAACACCAACCGAAATTGAAAACATAAACAGACCCATAACAAAAAAATAAATGAATTGAAAAAGTAATAAAACAACTTCCAGGGGAAAAAAGCGCCCTGGACCAGATGGTTTTCCAAGTGAAATTTATCAAACATTCAGAGAAGAACTGTCAAACGATTTCACAAAATAGAAAAAGATGGATTTCTCCCAGACTCATTCTATGAAGCAAACATATCCGTGATGCAAAAGCCAAGTAAAAACACGACCAAAATAGAAAACTATAGGCCAATATCTCTCATGAACATAGATGTAAACATCTGGAATAAAATCCTGGCCAATGGAGTCCAATGACACATCAAAAAAATAATTCAACATGACCAAATGGGATTCATAACGGGTATGCAAGGATGGTTCAACATACAAAAAGCAATCAATAAAATCCATCAAAGTAACAAATAAAATTTAAAAAAACCAAGAAACACACCATCCTATCAATTGATGTAGAAAAGGCCTTTGACAAAATCCAAAACCCTTTCCTAATGAAAAGATTCAACAAAATAGGATTAGAGGGGAATTTCTTCAACGTAGTAAAAAAGTACATAGGCAAACCAAAGAGTCAACATTGTTCTCAATGGAGAGAGATTAAAGGCATTCCCTTTGAGAACAGGAACTAGGCATGGATGCCACCTACCACTTCTGCTATTCAATATTGTGTTGGACGTCTTAGTGACAGCAGTAAGAGAAGGAAATAAGAGGTATCCAAATTGGCAAAGAGGAGGTAAAATTATTTCTCTATGCAGATGATGTGAGAGTATACTTAGAAAACCCTGAAGACTCAGCAAGAAAACTACTGCACATAGTTGACCAATACAGCAAAGTGGCAGGATACAAGATCAACATACAAAAGTCAACTGGATTTCTCTAATGTAAGAAAGAGAATACAGAGCTGGAGCTAAGAAAAACAATACCTTTCACAACAGCTAATCACAAGATTAAATACTTCAGAATAAATCTAACCAGAAGCACAAAGGATCTTTTCAAAGAAAATTACAAAACATTACTCCAAAAACACCAAAAAGAGACCTGGAGAAATAGAAGACTATAACTTGCTCATGGATAGGAAGACTCAATATTGTGAAAATGGCTCTACTACCAAAGGCAATTTACACGTTAAATGCAATCTCAATACAAATACCAATTCCATAAAAAAGGCAATCTCCAATTTCCTTTGGAATGGAAAAGGCCCTGAATAAACAAAGCAATCCTTAAAAAGAAAAACAATCACTTTCTGATTCAAATCCTACTACACTGCCGTGATGGTCAAGACAGCGTGGTACTAGTACAATGACAGACACATAGATCCATGGAATAGAATTGAGAACCTGGCAATCAGCCCATATAACTATGGTCGACTGATTTTATATGAGGAGACGATATCAGTTAAGTGGGGAAACGACAGCCTTTTTAACAAATGGTGCTCGCAAAATTGGAGAACTATCTGCAGAAAACTCAAGCAAGATCCACACCTCACCCCATACATGAAAAACAAGTCAAAGTGGATCAAGGACCTAGGACCAAAACCAAGGACTATAAACTTCATTAAAGAAAAGCTTGAAAGAACTCTAGAAGCCCTAATCCACAACATCATAAACAGTCTTGCAAGCATCTTGAAAATCCTACAATCAGGAGAGGATAAAATAGATGAATGGGACCTTCTTAGAATCAAATCCCTATGCAAATCCAAAAACTTCTCCAACAGGGTAAAAAGGGAAGCCACAGACTGGGGAAAATATTTGGTGATGACATGTCCGATAAGAGACATATACCTAGAATTTATAAAACACTCAAGAACCACAACAAGATGAAAGAAAACAACCCAACTGAAAAATAGGCACAGAATATGAACGTACACTTCACCAAAGAAGACATTCCAATGGCAAACAAACACATAAAGAAATGTTCAAAATCCCTAGCTCTAAGAGAGATGCAAATCAAAACAGCTATGAGATATCATCTCATCCCAGTAAGAATAGCAAAATTTAACAGAACAGTAAACAACAAATGCTGACGTGGTTGCAGAGAAACTGCTGAAGGGAGTGTAAACTGGTGCAACCACTATGGAAGGCAGTATGGCACTGTTTCAAAAAGTTGCAAACAGAAATTCCATTTGACCCAGCAATTCCACTACTGGTAATATATCCTAAAGAAACCAGAACTGTCACCCCAGTAGATATATGCTCACCTATGTTTATTGCTGCTTTGTTCACAATAGCAAAGAATTGGAAACAACCCAAGTGCCCATCAACAAAAGAAAGGATAGAGAAGCTGTGGTATATTTACACAATGGAATACTGTACTGCATTGAAAAACAAGAAATTAATGAACTATTATACAAAATGGGTGACCCTGGAGGACATTATGCTGAGCGAAACATCTCAGTCACAAAAGGACAAATACTGAAGTGCCACTGTTGTAAAGTGGGACTAACATTAAGTTGGGGGGCTGGAATCTAAGAGGGGATAAATAATGGATTCTGCATTGAAACAGATGAGGAAGAGAACTGTTTAGGAGGGAATACCAGAAGAATGTCTATCTGTGTTTCATTGATTATGCAAAGGCGTTTGACTGTGTGGATCATAACAAACTATGGCTGACTCTGAGAAGAATGCGAATCCCGGAACATTTAATTGTGCTAATGTGAAACCTATACTTGGACCAGGAGGCAGTGGTCAGAATAGAGCAAGGAAACACTGCATGGTTCAAACTTGGGAAGTGCGTACGCCAGGGATGCATCCTATCTCCATATCTTTTCAACCTATATGCAGAACAGATTATCCGGGAGGCTGAGCTCTCTGAGGAGAAATGTGGGGTCAAGATTGGTGGACGATTTATCAATAATCTGTGTTATGCAGAGACACAACCCTGCTTGCTGAAACTGAGGAGGACCTCATGCACTTTCTGCAGAGGGTCAAGGACTGTAGCCTTCAGTATGGACTAAAGCTCAATGTCAAGAAGACAAAAATTCTCACTACTAGACCAATTGGTCAAATCAGGATGGGTGGCAAAGAGATTGAGATTGTTCACAGCTTTAGTTTGTGAACTAAACGGTTTGTGAACACGGTCAAAACTCTTGGCACCAGCATCCAGGAAATGAAAAAACGTATTGAGATGGGAAAGTCTGCTGTTAAGGACCTCTCTGAAGTACTCAAGAGCAACGGTGTCTCTCTGGAGACTAAGATGCACCTGATATGGTCTTTGCAATCACTTGTTATGCACCAGAGAGTTGGACAATGACTAGGGAGGATAGAAGGAGAATTGATGCCTTTGAGCTGTGGTGCTGGAGAAGAGTATTGAATGTACCATGGACTGCCAAGAAAACAAACAGATTCATCCTGGAGAGGGTTAAACCAGGCTACTCCTTGGACGCAAGGATTCTGAGGCTTCGTCTGACATACTTTGGACATGTTGTAAGGAGAGACAGGTCCTTGGAGAGGGACATCATGCTTGGGAGGGTGGAAGGACAGCGCAGCAGGGGAAGATCCTCTATGAGGTGGAGTGATTCAGTGACTGGGGTAATCAAGATGGGTGTGTCAGAGGCAGTGCGATTGGCACAGTATAGAGCAGGGTTTAGGGCTGTTGTACATAGGGTAGCTATGAGTCGCAAACCACTTGACGGCACATAACAAAAACAACAACAGCAACATTGTTGTCATGACAAGAGTCCAGAATCAAAACTGCATAGTGGAGTGGACTGGGGGGGAGGGGGAGAGAATTGTAAAATAATGAATAATTTATTATTATTTTTTTTTTTACTTTTGAAAGAGAAAAACGAAGTGGGGGGGAGGTGTGGGCAGGGAGGAAAGTGTGCAACAATGAATGAATGGAAATCCAATGTCTCTGTAAACTTTCATTAAAATAAATAAAAATTAAAATAAAAAAATGAAAATTCTAGAGATAGTGTCTGCTAAAGAGGAAATATATGGGATTTTATTTAACTCTTATAGGAAAAATAAAATATTGTTGAGACACATTAAAGTAGATTTTATTAAAAGAAAAGATAAATCAAGGCTCATCAACAACTTATGTTATGCAGATGAAACGATCTTGCAATATGGATTACAACTCAACAACAAGAGAGCAAAAATCCTCATAACTTGGTCAATAGATCATGACAGACAAAATGATTGAATTGTCAGTTATTTAATTTTACTCATATTTGTAATAAACATCCATGGTAACAGAAGTAAAAAAATCAAAAGATGTGCCACATTGGGAATTCCTGCTTGCAAAGGGCTTTTTCAATTTGTAAAGAACAAGAATGTCAATTTAAAAACTAAGACACAGGCCGCTATAAGAGCGCCCCGGGCGGACGCTCGGCCCCGCCGTGCCTCCCCGCCGGCCGGACTCGTCCCGCTGCTCCGGACGTGCGGCTGCGGCGGCCCCGCTGCAGGACAGGGACATGACAGATCAGGCCTTTGTGACACTGACCACAAACGATGCCTACGCCAAAGGAGCCCTGGTCCTGGGCTTGTCTCTGAAACAGCGCAGGACCACCCGGAGGCTAGCTGTAGTCATCACCCCGCAGGTCTCAGACTCGATGAGAAAAGCTTTAGAGATAGTCTTTGATGAGGTCATCAGTGTAGATGTCCTGGACAGCGGCGATTCTGCTCATCTCACCTTAATGAAGAGGCCTGAATTGGGTGTCACGTTAACAAAACTGCACTGCTGGGCACTCACTCAGTATTCCAAGTGTGTGTTTATGGATGCAGATACTCTGGTCCTAGCCAATATTGATGAACTTTTTGAGAGAAGAATTTTCAGCAGCGCCAGACCCAGGGTGGCCTGACTGCTTCAACTCTGGGGTCTTTGTTTATCGACCTTCAGTTGAAACATATAATCAGCTATTACACAGTGCTTCTGAGAAGGGGAGTTTTGATGGTGGGGACCAGGGTTTACTGAACACATTTTTTAGCAGCTGGGCCACAGCAGATATCAGAAAACACCTGCCGTTTATTTATAACCTAAGCAGCATTTCTATATACTCCTACCTCCCAGCATTTAAAGCGTTCGGTAAAAATGCCAAAGTTGGGCATTTCTTGGGACGAATCAAACCGTGGAATTACGCTTATGATCCCAAAACAAGGAGTGTGAAAGGTGACGCCCATGACCCTTCCATGATTCATCCAGAGTTTCTCAACATGTGGTGGGAGGTCTTCACCACCAATGTTTTACCTCTGCTTCAACAATTTGGCCTTGTTAAAGACAGCTTCTCCTACATGAATGTGGAAGAGGTCTCGGGAGCCGTCTCTCACCTGTCCCTGGGGGACATCCCACCCGCAGTACAGCCGTTTGTATCCTCAGAAGAGCGGAAGGAGCGGTGGGAACAGGGCCAGGCTGATTACATGGGCGCCAATTCCTTTGACAACATCAAGAGGAAACTCGACACGTACCTCCAGTAGAAACACTGCCATTTCCCTGTGAACCCGTGTACTTCACAGGCTCTTGTTTCTGATAACTTAGCATCTAGAACTGGGCTGAGGACTGTTACAGCTGCTAGGAGCTTTCACTCCAAGTTTTACACTGAGTTTTTACAGGAAAGCAGATGAGAACTGAGCAAAAGTTGTCAAAGCACGTCTGTTATGTGGACAGTGTCCTGCTGCTTTTTAACTGAGGCGTATTTGTAATGTTTCAGAAGTTCTCAGTTAATGCTTATCACCAATATACGTGGTAGAGAGAGCTCACCCTTAAGCTATTAAGATGGCCTTTTATCACTCCTTCAAACGTGCAGAGATAGGCTGCAAATCAGTGTCCCTTCAAAACGAGGACATGGCATCTGCCCCTTGCTTGCTCATGTACCCTTCACTAGACCTGCATTGTATAATTGCCAGAGGCTGCCAGGGATTGTAATTCTGCTTCCAGATAAAGGTGGCCTGTAACAGCAGAGTGATTCATAAACATACCCGCAAATGAGGTTAACTAATTTTATTTCTAGTCTTAGTGTCTGAATTGTGCACCAGTTTTCTGTGAACAGCAAGGCAGCATACTGAAATGCTTTTGTTCAGTTCTGTGTCATAGCAGTGTGTTCTCTGAACGGTTAGCCAAAGTGGAACCCTACATGGAAAATAAAAGACTTAATTGCAAAAAAAACCCAAAAACCCAAAACACTAAGACACAGCTGACTCAAGCCATGGTATTTTCTGTTGTTGCATGTGCATGTCATGAATAAGGAAGACCAAAGAAGAATCAATACCTTAGATTGGTGGTGGTGTAAGAATGCTGACCATGACATGGACTTCCAAAAGATCTCCCAAATATGTCTTGGTGGAAGTGCAACTACGGTGCTCCTTAGAGGCAAAAATGGTGACAATTCATCTGACATACTTTGAGCACGTTGTCAGGAGGAGATGTCCTCCTTAGAAGATGTCCTCTTTTATAAGGAGATGTCCTTAGGGAAAAAGGCATCATGCTTGGGAAGACAGAGGGCTGGCAAAGGAGAGGAAGACCTTGAATGAGATAGGTCAACACAGTGACTTCAACAATGGCTTTGAGCATGGTGGAGATTGTGAGGATGGTACAGGATAGGGCAAAGTTCTGAACTGTTGTTCATAGAGACACTGTGAGTCATAGTAGATTCGACAGCAGCTAACAATAACAACATGCACCAAATATTCAACCTTGAAAATATCCTAGGAGAATATGATATGATTAGATAGGTAATAAACACTGCATTGGAATAGGTGAAGGAAAGAACTTTTTAAAAGGAATATATGATTAGGTATTTTACATTTGGCAACAGCCCAGAATAAGAGGTACATTTCAAAGAGGACTGGGGGAAAGGAGGTAATTGTGCAACAATGAATGAATATTTTTTAAAAAAGTGAACTGAGGAAGGAGGAAGGGAGGGAAAGGGGGAGAAATGTGGAACAATGAATGAATAAAAATCTAACTTTCCTGTAAACTTTCATTAAAATCACAATTTAAATAAAAAATTTTTATTTCTTTAAAAAACAGCTGCGCAATCTCCTCCCATGTGATTTGCTGCCTCTGAAAAATTGCTGGAGAGTCAGCTATGGGTTGGTTCCAACTCAACAGCAAACAACAGCAACAATTAAAATCCCAACAAAACTTTTAGTTGAACTTTTTATGTCATACTGATGATTTAAATGGAATTGAAGAACAAGGTATAATTGACATGTAACATAAATCATAATTTACTACAGTGCCGCAGTGGTGAAGAAGGTATAGTATTACAAAGACATATAGAGAACATGGAACTTAACAGAGAGTATAGAATCCAGTCTAGACATAAATTGTGGTTGTTGTTAGGTGTCATCAAGTTAACTACAACTTATAGCAACTACACATCCATGAGACTGACAAAAATGAAATACTATAAATAATCGGTGCAGGTGAGGTTACGGAGCAGCAAGAAACAACACTATAATCAACCACTGTTGTCAGGTGCCATCCAGTCGAGTACAACACATAGCAACCCTGAAAACAACAGATTTGAACCTTGCCCTATCCTGTGTCATCCTCACCATCTCTGATACTCTTGCACCCTTTGTGCTCATCCACCTCCATGAGGATATCCTTCTCTTTTGCTGACCCTCCACCTTTCCAAACATGATGGCTTTTTCCAAGGACTGGGACCTCCTAACAATCAATATGCCTAAACTATGAGAGACAAAGCTTCACTATCTTCTCTTCTAAGGAGCACCCTGTTTGCGTACACTTTCTCCAAGACATACTTGTTTGTTCTTTTGGCAGCCTATGGGATAATTCAGTACTCTTCTCCAACACCACAACTCAAAGGTTTTGTCACTGTCTAATTTTCATTGTCTAATTCACTAATTTTCAGATGCATAGCAAGTAAGTGAACAGATATAATAATACCATAACTATGCAATGGACTAGCATTCAACAATGTAGACAAAGGATCTATAGCTACTGTCAACAACACGGATGTTGCTGTTATTGTTAGGTGCTATCAAGTTGACTAAGACTCATAGCAATCCTATGAACAATAGATCCAAACCTTGCCCTATCTTCTACCATCCTCACAATCTCTGATATGTTTGAGCCCATTGTTACAGTCACTGTGTCAATTCATCTTATTGAGAATCTTCCTCTCTTTCTCTGACCTTCCACCTTTCTCAGCATGATGTCTTCTTGCAAGGGCTGCCTCCTCCTGACAACATGCCCTAAGTATGTGAGATGAAGTCTCATCATCCTTGCCTCTGTTGTTCTTTTTGTTGTGTACCGTGGAGTCAGAACCGACCCATAGCTAACCCTCCTCCTCCTCCTGTGGAGCAGCTGGTGAATTCAAACCATGTGCCTTCAGGATGGCAGCACAGCTTCTTGTCACTAAGCCACCCGAGCTCCCATGTTTCAACATGGATGAGTCTCAGAAACATAGCAGTCATCAAAAGAAGTAAGCCATAAAGGGAATTATTCAAAAGTGATGCACACAACAGTGAAGAAGCTGTAAATAAAAATACTGAAAAGACCATCACATTATATTCATATGAGAGGGAGTGGGTTGTTAGTTGCAGGAACAAACAGTACAATTCTGGAGACTGGCAATGATCTATTTCCTGACCTTGAGTCTCATTATGTAAGGACTGTTTGTTATAACTGTACATGTATACACTCTCATGTCTCACATATTTTAAGAAGGAAAAAAGTGTAGTGGAAAAAAGTGAAGCAATTCTGGTAGCATTTGAATTTTCATGGAAGAAGAAACTGATCTAATCAAGACATAGTTATTGCATCTCAACACCAACTAAACAAAGATCCTCACCACAGGGCCAATAGGCAGTATCATGATAGATAGGAAAAGGACTGAGGTCTATGTTTTCAGCTTGCACTGTTTTACAATCAACACTTTTGGTGCCAGCAGTCAGAAAATTTAAAAAAATGAATCACATTGGGAAAACCTGCTGTCAAGGTCCTTTACAGAGTGCTAAAGAGCAACCATGTAAGTGTAGAAACTAGGGTGTGCCTGATTCAGGACATGGTCTTCTCAATTGGTTCTGAGAGCTGGGCAATGAATAAGGATGACAGAAGAATTCTCGATGCCTTTGAGCTGTGATGCTGGAAAAGAGTATGGAACATAACCCATGGACTGCCAAGGGAACAAATAGGTCTGTCCTGGAGAGGGTGAATCAGTTTGCTCCTTGGAGGCAAGGATTTTGAAGATTTATCTCACATATTTTGGGCATGTAGCCTGGAGGAGAAGAACATCATGTCTGGAAGGGTAGAGGATCAGTATAGAAGAGGAAGACACTGGATGAGATGGATTGGCACAGTGACTGTGGCAACGAGGTCAAGTGTGTCAGAGATGATGAATTTGCAAGGTTCATAGCCATTCTTCATAGAGTCTCTATGGGTTGTAATTGACTCGATGGCACATAACAACAGCAACAACAATCAAGACACAAGTGTAGGCAGCTTTCCTGGTCTATATTTCCCTAGACCAAGGGACCTTCCCTGGGAGCTCCCTTAATTAAGCTCCCTTTAAGCTTTCAAAAAAAAAAAAAAGACACAAGTATATAATATCCTTAAAACTGGGAAAAGCAGGGAGCTCTGGTGGCCTAGTGACAAGAAGCAGCACTGCAATCCCAAAGGCACACAGTTCGAATCCACCAGATGCTGTTGGAGAAGGAGGAGCAATCTCCTCCTGTGCCAATCGGATCCGATTTGATGGTATGCAACAAGAGAAAAAACAAAACACAAGACACCAAAAAACTGGAAAAAGCATGTAAAACTACCAAAGCCTTCCCCCCCCCAAAAAAAGGGAAAAATAACCCTAAAACATCAAAAAACCTATAGCCCAAATCATGGAGACCTTATGCATGTCTGAGTAGAACTGTGTTGCACATAGTTTTCAATTGATAATTTTTTTTGGAATTAGATTGTCAAGCCTTTCTTTCTAGTTGTCTCTGGGTGGGTTCAAACATGCAAGCGTTGAGTCAGCAACCCAGTGTGTAAAAACCATGAGCACCATCGAGAGATATTTGAGCTACTGTTATTGTGTGTAGTTGAGCTGGGGCGGTTCAATAGCTAAATCTCCAGTGCGTTTTCAGTGGTAGTAAACCACCCATCCTTCTCCCACCAAGCAGTTGTTGGGTTCGAACCTTGTGCTTTTGAGATTACAGAGTAGGTATGATTACTTTGTGAAATTATCTTATTTCTAGAGATTTTAACTGATGTTTTAATAAATTTCAATTCATTGATAACAGGCAAACTAGAAAAATGTCATAAAAATTCATAAGCTCATTAGGTCAAATACAGTGAGACAGAACCACACTTAAATGAGGAGTAAATCGGGACAAGAAGGGAGCACAAAAAACAAGAAGGGAGCTTCAAAAACATTGCTATACCCTGGGGAATTATATAGTTAAAACAGTCTTATATCTACTAAAAAAAGACTCCCATAATGCCAAGAAAACAGCACTCCACATCAGCCATCATGGGGAAAAAACCAAAATAACCCATCTCTTTAAAAAGCAGACCCAATGAATACCCCAGACAGAGAGAACCAGAAGAAATTTGCATATGTAGTTGTGGTTGACTCTGAGGAGAATGGGAATCCCAGAACACTTGATCGTGCTAA
>NW_006400099.1:116193-116856 GCF_000299155.1 Elephantulus edwardii | reverse complement strand
GGTGTTATCAGAGACAGTGTGATTGGCACAGGACAGAATAGAGTTAAGGGCTGTTGTACATAGGGTCGCTATGAGTCGCAAGTGACTCGACGGCACATAACAACAACAATAACAACAGTTATTTAATCAGCTACAGAAGAAGATACAAATGTGAGAAGAAACAATAGAAGTCAACAAGAGAGCAAATAGCTCAGACACAAGAGTCAAGAAGAAAGATATGGATGAGAGACTTGAAAATCTGTGGACGAAAATAAAAAAGATGGAACAAAAAATTGATAGAACAGACAAAGAGGTACAAGAACTTAAAAAAAATCATCACAAGACAGAGAGGGTATGGGCAATATAGTACTGGAAATAACAGAAAAGCATGAAAATGCAATCCAGAACATTAAGCTAGAAATGGCAATAGTGTTCAACATGGTGGTAGGACAAAAAAAGAGACCTGAAGAGACAGAACAGAGGGTCAGTGAGCTGGAAGAAAAGAGCCTCACTAGAAACGTACTAGAAGGAAAATTGGACATGAGACGTAAAGAAAATGAAAATATTAAAATCTTGAGGGATGACATCAAATGGAATAACATATGTATGATTGGAATTCCAGAACAGGGGAGTGACAGGGAAATAACTGAGAAGATTGTGGAAGAAATTGTTGTTGTTATGTGC
>NW_006400099.1:87643-99015 GCF_000299155.1 Elephantulus edwardii | reverse complement strand
TCCAGCACCACAGCTCAAAGGCATCAATTCTCCTTCTATCCTCCTTGGTCATTGTCCAACTCTCTGATGCATAACAGGTGATTGCGAAGACCATGGCCTGAAAATGAGAACTGAAAGCACAAACGGAGACTCATAAACCAATATTCATAACAGCATTATTCACCACCGCAAGAACATGGAAACAGCCCAGATGTCCAACCACAAAGGAATGGATTGAGGAATTATGGCATATTCACACAACCGAATACTATGCAGCATGCAGGAGCAATGATTTTGTAAATTATTTCCTAACTTGGGAGGGACTGGAGAGCATATGCTGAGTGAACTAACTCAGTCCCACAGGGACAAATATTGTATAAAATCATTATTGTAGAATGAGTATAAGGATCCAAGGGCAGAGGGAGGGTGGAAGCAGAGGGATAAGGATGTGCAGGGGGTGGGGGGATTAATCATGGGGTTGTACAATTTGATGGGTAAGGAGTGAGGGAAATTGGAAGAATCTGTTCTGGAAAACAATGTATTCTAATTTTGTAAATAAACTAGTATAACAATAAAAAATTTTGAAAAATGAAGAATAAGCTAACTAGGAGTACTGGACAAGGTCATCGGTGCAACGTTTCTTGGGAGAGTCTGTTGCAGTGAATTAGTGATTTAACTGGTGCATCTTATTCAGAGCCTTGCACACTCTGAAGAATTGAGAGTATGCTGCGGAATGTGCTCATTGTGCGATTGGACATAAAAGTTACCATGGTTGTAAATGTAGGTGGTAGGGCAAGGGATATAGAGAGAACCAGAAGGAGGTTGAAATTTCCCAGATGTCAGTGTACACTATTTCACGGTCCAGGCATTGTATATTTAGGGTGAATAGTGCTACACTGTTTAGGCTCCATTTCTTATTCCCTCTAATCATTTTCCCTTAGGAGCTTGCTCAGGAAATTTTGGGGTGCTAAAGTTGGAAACTGGGGAACATCATCAGTAATGATGCTCGCACCGTTTATTTTCTCAATAATGTTCTGTCATTCGTCCATCCATATATCCATCCATCCATCCATCCATCCATCCATCCATCTAAAATTTCTTCCAGCAAATGTCAGCACATACAAAAAACTAGCACCATGCTTAGCACTAACTCGAAATGGCTATTTAAATCAAAAGAACCAAGCCCACTGCCTGGAGTTGATTTAGACTCACCAGTGACCTTACAAGACAGAATGGAGCTGCTCATATGACATCAAGGGGTATAACTCTTTCAGGAAGTAAACTGATCCAGCTTTATCCCTCTGACCTGTTGAAACCAAAGATCTTTTGGTTAGCAGCAGAGCTCTTTAACCACTGCACCAACACTCGTCCACTCATTCACTCTCTCATTGCTGTGGAGTAGGAACCAAGCAATATCATGATAGATGGAGAAAAGATAGAAATTGTCAGTGATTTCATTTTACTTGGATACACAGTCAACACCCTTGTACTAGCAGTCAAGAGATGAGACTTATTGCATTGGGCACGTACTCTGTCAGGGATCTCTCCAAAGTACTGAGGAGCAATGATGTTAGTCTGAAGACTAGGGTACACTAGATTCAGACCATGGTCTTCTCAATCACTTGCTATGTCTCTGAGAGCTAGACAATGAATAAAGATGGCAAAAGAAGAATGAATGTCTTTTAATTGTGGTGTCGGAGAAGAGTACCAAACATCCCACGGACTGCCAAAAGAACAAATAGATATGTCTTGGGGAAAGTGCAGCCGGAATGCTCTTTGGAAGCAAGGATGGCGAGGCTTCATCTCACATACTTTGGCCATGTTGCTGGGAGAGGCTATTCCTTGGAGAGGGACTGCATGCTTGAAAAGGTGGAGGGGTCGGCGAAGGAGGGGAAGGCCCTCAGTGAGATGGATTGACACAATGACTGCAGCAATGGCCTCAAGTGTGTCAGAGATAAGGATAGCACAGGGCAGGACAGGGTTCGGATCTGTTGTTCATAGGGTCGCTATGATTTGTACTTTACTCACATAACAACAGCAGCAACATAGCTGATGCTCCAACAGGTTTTCAGAGGTTGTGAATCACATCTTTATCTCCCACAGAAACAAGCGCATTTGAATCACCTGCTTTCAGGTTGGCAGCTCAACTCCTTACCCACTGGACCAAGAGGGCTCCGTAAAAGGGGCTTCACGCACTGCTATTGCTTAGAGTTTCTTCTCATCGGGTTTCTGAGGCTGTAAATCTAATTTATGCGAGGAGAGTTCCCATCTTTCTCCTGCAGAAAAGCCCACCTTTCCATTAGCAGCATCACCAGGGCTCCATTGAAAGGGCCCAATGGTGTGCTTCTTTCTAAGCACACATTCAGACATATCGTAGACACATAAAGGCAGACTTACTGCTTATAGCAGACAGATACCTGTCTATTCCAGGACCATTTACTGAAAGGGCTGTCATTCCTCCATTTCCCCCTTAATTACTTACCAATAGTAACTGTAGAAATTGTGAATGTATGCTAGGTTCTGCCTGTGGGCTGTTGTGTTCCAAAACCAAACCCACTGCTGTGGAGTGGGTTCCGACTCCTAACTCACTGCTGTGGAGTGGGTTCTGACTCATAACGACCCTCCATTGGGCTTGTGAGACCATAAATATGGGAGGAGAGTTCCCATCCTTCTCCCAGGGAGCAGCTAGCTAGTGGATCCAAACTGCCAACAGCAGTCTGGTGCCCTTCGGCACCACGCCACCAAGACTCCTGCGTTCTATTCTAGAGACCCGTTTTGTCTCGTGTGAATACCAGAATATTTAAATCGCCGTGGCGTTAAATACGTTTTAATATCTGATAGGGCCAGCTTCTGCGCATTGCACGTTGTTGTGTTTTTTTTCTTTTTTTTTTTTTCACTTTGGGAACATGTTCAGGCCTGCGGCGGGGGGCGGGGTCGCGCCTATTCCGCAGATCTAATTCCAGCGGAGCGTCTTGGCCGCGGAGATGGAAATCCCGAAGTTGCTCGAAGCTCGCGGGATACTAAAGTGCGGCGTTGGCGGCGGTGGCCCTGCGGGCATCCAGGTGCACAGAGAGCCTGATCCGCCGGCTGGCCAGGGGCCCGCGCGCCGCCTCCTACAATTCCGGGGCCGCCAAGATGGCGGCCCCGGGCAGCGGCGCAAACAAGCCCGCGCGACCTTACGGGGCCCAGACCCGAGTCCGCTGGCACCCAGGCCCGATCACGCTGGCGGCAGCAGTGACGTTTCTCTGGTGGTGCTGGACCCGGTGGATGGAGACGTGGAGGCCGCGCGCACCGGCCAGGCCGCGGGAACCGTGTGGAGGGAGGAGGCCGCGCCAGGCCCGAAACTTCAGGGTCCCTTGCGTGTCCTGAACCCCGTGGGCCGCCCTGAGCTGGGCTCCTACTGCGCGTCAGCAGTCCCCGTCCTGTCCCGAACCGCGATCCCCACTGCAAGGCCGGAACCAGCCACGGCCTTCTCTGGCACAATTACCATCCATAACCAAGACCTGCTGCTGCGCTTTGAAAATGGGGTTTTCACCCTGACCACGCCCCGGCCGCCCACCTGGGAGCCCAGGGTTGCTTCAGCCCGGCAGGCTGGGGATTTTCTCCTCCCACAACTGGGAGACCCGCACGCCACGCAGCACGGAGACTGCCCAGAGCTGCCGCCAGACTTCTTGCTTGCTGAGCCACCAGAGCCGGCGTCTGCTCCTGCTCCGGTGCGTGATGAGAAGGTAGAGGGCCTGGTTGCCACTGGGAGCCCCCAAGGACCACAGCACCTGAGCAGGAGCTCAAGTATGGTTCTGTATGTATGTCCCGAGATGCAGTGCGGGCAGACCTTCGCCAAGAAGCACCAACTGAAGGTGCACTTGCTGACACACAGCAGCAGCCAGGGTCAGAGACCCTTCAGGTGCCCTCTGGGTGGCTGCGGCTGGACTTTCACCACTTCATACAAGCTCAAGCGGCACCTACAGTCACACGACAAACTTCGGCCCTTTGGCTGCCCTGCGGAGGGCTGTGGCAAGAGCTTCACCACAGTGTACAATCTCAAGGCGCATATGAAAGGCCATGAGCAGGAGAACTCATTCAAATGTGAGGTATGCGAGGAGAGCTTCCCCACGCAGACCAAGCTCAGCGTTCACCAGCGCAGCCACTTTGAGCCTGAGAGGCCCTACCAGTGTGCATTTTCCGGTTGCAAGAAGACTTTTATCACAGTGAGTGCCCTGTTTTCCCATAACCGCGCCCATTTCAGGGAACAGGAACTCTTTTCCTGCTCCTTTCCTGGCTGCAACAAACAGTATGACAAGGCCTGCAGGCTGAAAATTCACCTGCGAAGCCACACTGGTGAGAGACCTTTCCTTTGTGACTTTGATGGCTGTGGCTGGAACTTCACCAGCATGTCCAAACTCTTGAGGCACAAAAGGAAACACGAAGATGACCGGAGGTTCACGTGCCCTGTGGAAGGCTGTGGGAAATCTTTCACCAGGGCTGAGCACCTGAAAGGTCACAGCATTACCCACTTAGGCACAAAGCCTTTTGTGTGCCCCGTGGAAGGTTGCTGTGCCAGGTTCTCTGCTCGCAGTAGTCTCTATATTCACTCCAAGAAACACCTGCAGGATGTAGACTCTTGGAAAAGCCGTTGCCCAGTCTCCACTTGTAATAAACTCTTCACATCCAAACACAGTATGAAGACCCACATGGCCAAAAGGCACACCCTAGGCCAGGATCTCATAGCTCAGCTAGAAGCTGGGAATTCTCTTACACCCAGCAGTGAGCTTACCAGCCAGGGACAGAACGAGCTCAGTGATGCTGACATAGTATCTCTCTTCTCTGATGTGCCTGGCAGTAGTTCTGCAGCAATGCTGGACTCAGCCTTGGTGAGCTCTGGAATCTTGACTATTGATGTGGCTTCTATGAGTTCAACTCTGACAGAGAATCTCCCTCGTAATCACAGTAATACCTTAGCACAGGCTCTGGACCCTCGGACTTTGATAGGCACCAGTGACCTCCCTCAAAATCCGGATACCTCTCTCTTTTTCGGAGCAGTGGCTGGAGGTTTTCTGCAGAGCACCTTAGATATGGATGAAGTTCCAGGTAAAAGTGCAGGGCCGCTGGGAGCTCTGGGCTCTTTGGCTCTAAAGAATTCTAGTCAAGAGATCCAAACTCTGACCCCTAGCAGTAAGTTAACAGTGGACACAGATATTCTCACTCATTCAACCACTCTTTGTGACAACAGTGTCTCAGAACTGCTGATGCCAACCAAAGCAGAATGGAACATACATCCTGCCACAGACTTCTTTGAACAGGAGGAAGAACCCCCTTTTGGATTCTCTAGTCCAGAAGGAAACCATGATTCTCAGAAAGAAACAGATCTCATCACAGTGACTGGCAGCTCATTTTTGGCATGAACTATGTATTACATTCATCATCCCATGGCTTACATCTATTACACTCAGTTTTGAGAATATTCTGGACTTAAGTGTGGTAATTTCTAATTGAGTTTCAAGTAAATAGTTCGGGGGACTAAGTATTTTAGATATCAATTTTCACTATGGATTATAAGGTGGATATTTAAATTCTGATCTTGGGTCTGGAACTGACAAGTTTTTTTACCTTGAGCATGTCACTTAATCTCTCTGAGCATTCGTTTCTTTCTTTATAAAATGAGGAGGTTTTCCTAGATAGTTTTTGGGGTCCTTTTCCATGGTCCCATGATAATGTATTTCTCCCTTTGGATCTATGACTTTTTGCAGTGATGGTGAAGCACATGGATTTTTGTTCTCACAAGTATTTCAAAGAAAATCTACACCCAACTTTGACAGTTATCAATTCATGAGCCGTCTTTTTTTTAGCTATTTCACCCTCCTCCAGAAGTATTTCAAAACAAATCCCAGATATCACATTTATGTAAATTCATAATTTATATTTCTATGAGTTGTATAAACCTACAATTATAGCATCACATTTAAATATAAACAGTAACAGTAATCCCAAGTATCAATAAATATTTAAATCCAGGTTTAAATTTTTAATTTTTTCATAAATACCTTTTGTTTGGATAATCATGATATTTATGAATCTCTTAAGTGCTTTTTAACCTATATGATCCTCTTTCATCTTTTTTTTTTTTTACTTTTATGTGTGTTTCCTTTTGTAGCATTTGTGATCATATCCCTCCTGTGGTGTGTTTCTCTATCTCCTCAAATTGGTATTTGGATCTAGTAGATTGATAAAATTGAATTAAGATTGTTGAGGAAAAGAATTATTCATAGTTGTGCTCTTTTATTCGGTTGCACACAATGTCTGATTTTCTCCTTTTTGTGATATTAGCAGCTAATGATGATTCATAATTACCTGTGCTTCTGATGTGAATTATCCCTATAGAGTTACCAATCTTCAGGGCGTAAGGAAGTGCTGTATAAAGTATTTATTAAAGTTTAATGAAAATATTCATCATTGCCACATTTTCGTTTTTTAGAATTTTTAACATTTATGAAAATCCAGATTTAAAATGGTCTTTCAGTCTTTCCAAGTTTTCCTTTTTTACCAAAACAAAAGACATGTAAGGACTTTGCCCACTGTCATTCCCACAGATGGATGATTTTTAGGCAGTCTCCCCTACTCTCCCATGAAATATTTTCTTAAATAATAGTAGCTCTAACAAGGTAAGTGGAAGATAACTTTAAAAAAATATTTTGGTTTATTTTCATTGTCTATTTTTCTAGTGACTTTTGATGATGAGGGCTTTGGTTGTTTTGTAGAAAATGCCAGACAGTACTTTCCATATGAAACAGACCTGGAGTCAAATTTTAGCTCTGTAGTGTTGGATAATGGAGCTCCGGTGGCCTACTGGCAAGAAGCTGTGCTGCAATCCCAAAATCTCTTGGTTTGAGGCCACCAGCTACTCCACGGGAGAAGGATGGGAAATCGCTTCCCATGTGATTAACTGCCTCTGAAAACCTGACTTTATGGCACACAACAACAATGTTGGATAAGTGACCTTTGAATAAATTACTTTCCCCAAGTTTCCATTTTCTAGCAGTTGAATGCTTACAGAAGTACATACATTTGCCTAGCACACCTTAGAATTTTCTTATTTTCCAGTTTTTTATGTTTAGGGGGAAATGTGTTTTGGCATACTTTCATGAATTCATATCATATTTTTACCTTCACAGTCCTTTCTTCTGTAAGGGAGAAATTAAGATTGCCTTATTTTGTTTATATACAGATAATAAATGTTTGTGAAATGAGAAAGTAGAACTATTTTTTTTCTCCTCTGACTTAATTTCTTCCTCCTGAAAAAAATTACTGTGATGTAGTTCCAGGAATACAGATGTTGTCCATAAGTATATCTGCATACCTGTCCGTTTTAAGAGTTTTTTTATACATCTTGGCTCAGCTTTCAGTCTGACTTTACTGTAACTATGGTGCCTGATTTTATGAAAATCTTTGATAATGTAGCAGAGTATAAGTTTCCTCCCCTCTTATATTCTCCTCGTGGCCTATTAAAATTATAACCTTTGCTGAATGTGCACCATGGATCTGTGTGTACAGTAAGTTATTTTCTGAGTTTACCTCATCTTTTGTGTGTATATAACTCAGATGATAAGAGATTATTTTACATTTTGTTCATATGGCAAGTGGATTTTGAAAAAAATTTGCCAAGAAATTCTGATAATACTTGGTTATTTGCTTTAAAAAGTACTGGTCTAGTAGTGTTTGCCTGTGGATGTCTGTGGATAATAGCTGTTGTAAAATTTTGGCAGTGCACTAAAACTTTTCCACTTTGAAATGGTTTTGCAAGATGTGTGCATATAGGTATAAATACATACACCAACAGACATATTTTTACCTGTATTCATTCAGTGAAAAAGCAAAAAGTTGATATAGATCTGTAAATGTAAGAAATGCTTAAAATTTCATTGTGTCTGCCTACTCAATGCTTTTTCTTCTTCTCTTTGGAAATACCTGGGCTCAAAAAATTGCATTTCAAAATTACATTGTTATTCATTGAGGCCTTTTAACGAAGCCATTATTTTTTGTGTCCTCCAGAAAGTATGTCAAGGATTGAGATTAATATACAAGTTTCAGACATAAAATAAATTATTTAAATATTAAGATGATTTAATACTTGCGACTTTATTTAATCCCTTGCATAAGCTTCCTTCCATTGGGGTTGGGTGGAACAAACCCACGTAAACTGTGTAATTTCCTACTTGTTCCTGGAATTTTAACTGTTAACTGTTAATTTTTAATGTTAACTGTTTTCAAAGATAAAACCTTTTATTTGCTCTTAGGCTAATAGTTTCATTGGGAAAAACTTGTTTAACTTATATTTCTTAATACAATAATGGAGAACAGCTTTATACTTCCAAGGTAAGAAATTGAACTTCTGTTAACAAAGAGTTGGCCTCTTTTCTTTTAAATAATGATCTGTATTTGCCTTCCATCTGGTTCCTTCTGCTTCTGCTCAGTCACTGTTTTACTTATTTTAAATCTTAGCAGGTTAAAACATAATGCCTTAAAAGAAAGTCTGCTTCTGAAGCTCTGTTACTTAGTTTGGTTATGAGTTTAAAATATATTAACCTTGACATTTTTACCAGTTAGTGTAATTAACATCTATAAAAAACTTGAGTAGTTAGAATGGAACATACTGAAGTTTTTTTGTCTCTGTAACCTAAACTCTTCATGATCTTATCTAGGAAACATGAGAAGACAATTTATTAGCTGATAGTTCCACTATATTTGATTCAAATTAATAAATATTCCTTGAAATTGTTAAGCAAAATGCAGCATACAGTATTTTATGAAGAGTATCTTATGAGGATTTTATGGGAAGAGAACTGTGCAACCCTGACTTTGAAAGAAATCAAAGTTCAGGAGAAGAATTATAAAAATACATAATACTCAGTTGGAGAACAACTGCAAAAAGTCATTAATTTGTTACCAAAATGGTTTGGAGATAACAAAACCAGAATAATGGGAAGTTTATTCTAAGCACAGTGATAAAAGAGTCAGATAATGAAAATATTGTTTTAGAGAAGTTAACATTTGGACTATATAGGACTATGTACTCAGATAGGTGAATCAGTAAGAAAACTGTTTAGCCATCCAGATGTGCTCTCATAAAGCATGAAGCTTAGACTAGGGTAATGTTAATGAGAATGAACAACATGAGATAGGTATTTGAAATATTTTCAAATTAAGGATGGATTGTTTTTAGTGTCATATTAAGTATATATATGTGTATATACACTATACACACATATATTTGTGTATACATATATGTCATAGGAGAAAAAATCAAGAATGATAACTTGAGTTAATTTTGTGGACTTTTGAAGAATGAGTATAAAAATGGCATTTTTACTTAAATGAAAATTGATTGAGCATAGTTACTCCTACATAAAATATCCATATTGTGGTTTATCTGCCTTCTACAAGAAAGCAGAGGTTCATTAATACCTTGAATACATTCCATGGATTGAATGTGACTTCATAGCTGTACTTTAATTCTATTAAAATATTTCTCAATTAAAAAAAGAAAAAGCAGAGGTTCCATCCTCCTTCTTGTTCCCTGAGGCTTTTTTAGAACTAAACTTCTAATCTTTGAATTACCAGAAATCTCCTTCCTTTGCTAGATCTTTGTCTGATATGGTAGTTACTAGTCACACATAAGGGAACTCTGTTAGCCTAATAAGAAGCTGTGCTGCAATCCCAAAGGCCTGCAGTTCAAATCCATCAGCTACTTCATGGGAGAAGAATGGACAATCTCCTGTGCTACTTCTTGCCAGAGGATCAACTAAGAGTTTGTTCCAACTTGATGGTACACAACAACAGTCACACATAGCTGTTGAGCACTTAAAATGTGGTTAGTATAAATAAAGTACTCAATTTTTAATTTTATTTACTTACATTTTTTAACTGAAACCAATATAAAATAATTAGTCTGTTTTGGCAGAATTAAATTTCAGTTTAATCACTGAATAGTGAGTACCAAATTAGGATGTGCTGTAAATGTAAAATAAAAACTAGGTGTTGATGACTTTGTGAAAAAATCCATTAGCAGGGTATATTGATTACATGTTGAATAATATTTTGGATATATCTTGAAAAGCATTGAGGACTCTCCTTCATAGGGTCGCTATGAGTACTCTGCGACTCGATGTTACTTAACAATAATAACATCAACATAGAGAGAGATCAGTTGGCCCAGTGGACAGAAAGCGATGCTACCAAGCCAAAGGTGGGTGACTTTTAATACGAGGCCCTCGGGCCTGTCTTTCATTGTTTTTGTTCAAACATTCCTCTAGGTCGTATAGCCCTGGTGTGTCCACTTGCCGTACAGCAGTAACTTGTGCTTGATGTGAGGCTGAAACTGTGACATTGATGTGTCAAATGCATTAATAGTTGATTACCCAGTGCAGACAGTGTGGGTAAGACGAGCCCCGATTAAAACAAGCTTGGAAGCAGGAGTGGCATCCACTTCCGTAATAGCTTGCCTCCGGAAACCCCATGAACCTGGAGAGAGGATGAGAGACACACAAGCGTTGAGGACTCTCCTTCATAGGGTCACTATGAGTCACCTGCAACTCGACAGCACTTAACAACAAAACAACATATCTTGAAATAAAATATACTATTAAATGCAGGAGGCGTCACTGAGCAAGGTCACCTCGGATAACAGCAAAAGGAGGCGTCTTCCAGGTCAGACCCAGCAAAACCCGGGCAGAGAGGGAGGGCAGGAGGCCTCACTGGGCAAGGTCACCTCGGATAACAGCAAAAGGAGGCGTCTTCCTAGTAACCAGGCAAAACCGGCGGAAAACATAATCTACACAGGAGTTCTACAGGACACGTCAACTTCCCTTGGAGACAGTACAACTAAACTTAAGAGACACTGGTCAAAAGAAAAATGTCAGCAGTCAACGTTTTTGGAATCACAGAAGCCAAGAAAGCTTAAGATACAAGCTGTCAGATCATGGGTTGTACAATGGAAGATATTTTCTGAAGGGACTTAGCAGATGAGAAGGGTTATCCTGGTGGAGGGTGGAGCTGGGAAGTAAGTGGGTCAAGGCCCTGGGTTAAGGGTGGGGTCAACACTGTAACTAATGCTTACCTCTACAATAAGGGATTTATCTTTCACTGCTTCACAAATTGCTGTCTGTCAGATACTCCTCTAAATCTGAACATTCAGATTAAGACAGACTAGGAAGAAGGATTGACCACCCACTTCTGAAATATCAGGCTTCTGAAAATCCTATGCACAACAGAACACACGCAGATTAACAGAAAGGGCAACCTAGGTAGACTATCAAGTATGGAAATACAAAGGAGGAGGAACAGTTGTAAGCAGACCCTAGTGATTGGTACATGGAATGTGAGAGCCATGAATGAAGGAA
>NW_006400099.1:77355-85078 GCF_000299155.1 Elephantulus edwardii | reverse complement strand
TCTATGAAATGGATTGATTCGGTGACTGGGGTAATCGGGATGGGTGTGTCAGAGGTGGTGCGGTTGGCGCAGGATAGAGCAGGGTTTAGGGCTGTTGTGCCTAGGGTCGCTATGAGTCGGAAACGACTCGACGGCACATAACAACAACAACAACATTAAATGAAACAATAATTTTTACTGTTTTTATGTGGCTACTAAGAAAATGAGATCCACGTGTAAAGCCGTCTTTTGTGTCTTTTAAAAAAGGTATTTTCAATGAATAAATCAATGTACATACAAAATTCAGTCGTTCTCTATCCAGCATTATTTCTATCACCAAGCCCATATTTTCTAATTACTATTCCTTCTTCACTGTTTCCTACTTTTGCATTCCAGTCACCAATCATCATTAATGCATCTTGATTACATGTTTGGTTAATTTTGGTCTGCAAGATTTAGTAAAAATTCTCAAATTCTTCATCTTTGGCTCTAGATGTATGATCATATTTTTTGAATGATAATTTTGTTAATGGGTCTTCCTTGTATGCATATGGATATTATCCTATCACTCATAACATATTTCAGGATAGAACTTGAAATTGACCTTCCCCCCTCCATATTTTTTAAATTATTTTTTCTTTTTTAAATTTTCCCTTCCTGCCCCACCAACCCCCCCACCCCGGCTTGGGTTAGGCCCGGCCCAGGAGAGTACTATGCCACCATATTGATAGGAGAAGAAATTGACTTTTTTATTTTGAATGAAACACCATTCTTCTGTTTTTCATTCCCTGCATAGTATACCATATGATTTTGTGATTCAAAATGACCAAAGCTCGTCCATCTCATCTCTAATGCCTCGTATATCTATATTCATGCATTTCATTTCTTTTTTAACAAATTACAGGTAACAAAAATATATGTCTTGGAGAAGATGCAGTTGCAGTGCTCTTTGGAGGCAAGGATGATGAGGCTTTGCCTCACATACTTTGGGCATGTTTTTAGAAGGGGTTGGTTATTCCTTGAAGAAGGACATGATGCTGGGAAGGGCAGAGGGTGAGTGAAGGAGAGGAATACCCTCAACCAGGTGGATTAACATGGTGACTGTTGCAATGGGCTCTTCTGTGTCAGAAAGTGTGAGGATGGGATGAGGATAGGGTTGCTGAGTCATACTCAACTCAATGGCACCTGAGAAACCACAACTAAGAAAACATGTGGTTCTCATTATATTTCTATTGGAAACATTTGTCTGTATGTTACATTATTTCCCCAGTCTACTCTGCATCAAAATGAATTGTGCTGTTCTACTGTTCATGTAATGTCTTTTCTACTACTCTTTTTAAAGATTCAATGGCTATTCTATTTTATGTTTAGGGTAAAACAACTTATGTATTATTAAGGACTTTGCTGTAATTTAAGGGACAATATTTTTACATTAATTTCTGTAGTTCTATGAAAATTTTGTTGGTGTGACTTTCACCTGCATTTGCCTTAGTACAGTCAGGAATAGAATTGATAATAAAAGTCTGATATTCCTGTGAACAAATAAGTATGTTTTGGGGGAAGTGCAACCAGGGTGCTCCTTAGAGGTGAGGATGATGAAACTTCATCTTACATACTTCGGGCTTGTTGTTGGGAGGAACCAGGTCAGCAAAAAGGTGAACTGACACAATGATTGTAATAAGGGACTTACGTATATCAGAGATGATGAGGATGGCACAGGATAGAATAGGGCAGGGTTTAGATCCATTGCTCATAGGGTCAGTACTAGCCTAGATGATGCCTAACAACAACATGAAGTTTCTTGAGGCTCCTTACTCAATATCTCCTTCTGTCACTGGAGAAAATCATGGGACAAGTGATATAGCATGAGAGAGAATCAACCATGTCACGGAATTAACTACTATATTCTATCCATTTTTTACTTTTTCCTGTCTACTGAAAGAGATAACCCTAAAAGAAATAGAAGAGTGAAAAATTAAAGAAGGAGTGAGAAGAATTCTCCAGGAGGTAAATTTCATTAATTCTGTGTTGTTAACTAGTTGAAAAAGTGGGTAAAGAGTTGTGCTGCCAACCAAAAGTCACACTCAAATTCACCAACTATTTCGACAGAGAAAGATGGGTGAACAAACTCCTGTGAAACCTCTGAAAACCCACCACTGAGGGTCAGCTGTGAGTGAGTTCGAACTCACGACCACATAACAAAAACCAGAAGATATAGCATTCTTGTTAATTATCTACAACATGCCATCCCCTTTAACTCGATTTTTCTAAAGAAAGCATCAGAACTTCCTTTTCTTTTTTTTTCCATGCTGTAGTATCTTTAATTTTGTCCTTTTTATTCACACCACCTAGAGATCATTTCATCCACTGCTCTGTTTTGCAGCCAATCTCTTGTCTCTTTCTTCAGCAATGGTAAGATGGATACCCTTTCCTCGTGGAAGAGAAATCCATGGTTTATTGCCTTTGCCAATAACAAAAATGTTGGAAAGCCGAGTGGCAAAGCTATTGCCATTGGCATCTTTCACATGAACCACATCAAAAGACCCAGGATGTCTCTCTCTGTTGGTGATCACACCAATTCTTCCCAGGTTAGCACCTCCAGTCACCATACACAGGTTACCAGTATCAAACTTGATGAAATCAGTAATCTTTCCAGTCTCCAAATCAATCTGAATGGTGTCATTCACCTTGATGAGAAGATCAGGGTAGCGGATGGTTCGAGCATCATGGGTCACCAGATGAGGGATTCCTTTTGTGCCCACAAAGATCTTTCTTACTTTGCATAACTTGTACTTTGCTTCCTCAGGTGTAATGCGATGAACAGCAAATCGACCCTTGGTGTCATAGATCAGATGAAAATTCTCTCCAGTCTTGTCAATGCTGATCACATCCATAAAACCAGCAGGGTAGGTTATATAAGTTGAGACCTTGCCATCAATCTTAATGAACTGCTGCATGCAGATTTTTTTAACCTCATCTCCTGTCAGGGCATACTTAAGCAAATAGACCAGTAAGTTTGTCCAGCATCCAATGCTTTGGAGCTGCTACACGCTTCAGATGTTTCTTGGGACCACGAGCCATGGCTTCGCTAGGCACGGAAAGAGGACAGAACTTCCTTTTCAAATAAAACATGCAGGGGTTTGTAAAAGCATTATCAATCTATTGAATATCTTAAGACAATCCTTTATATTTATTTACAAGTTACCAGGCATCTAGTATATTTTCATTATGATATAAAGCACCGTGAGGTATTTATTATACCTAAGTATAAACAGTGACAGCTATATGAGTAGCAGATTTGATACATGATAGTGAAATAATTTTGAGCATCAATTGTGAAATAGGCGCATTTTTTTATTTTTCTAGGATATAATCAGTTGGAAGCAGGGAGCTCTAGTAAGAGCCTCATGGTAAGGAGTTGCACTGCCAACCTGAAGACACTCAGTTTAACTCTACCAGCTGCTCTGAGGAATAAAACTTTAAAGCCTATGAAAGACTGTTGGAACAAAGTACTTGGATGTAATCTTAGTGATTGCATATTCACCTTGCTCATTTTAAGAATGAGAAAAGGTATTAAGCTTATAATTTTGTACATGAAATTGCTGTTTTTTTTCTTATAAGACATAGCCAAATTCAGTTTTCTGGGGGGAAAATATGGATATTCTTTTGAGAATAATTTATTATTATCTATCTGGAAGATAGATAATAATAAATAGAGATATGTTTTTGTAGTTTTCTATGGTGTTTTTGCACAAATATGCCCAAGGATCCTTCATGGTTCAGTGAATTCTTATTAGACTACCTACTACTCCCAGGAAAAAGATGAGGCAGTCTGCTTCTATAATAACTTACAGCCTTAGAAATTCTAAAGAGTCATTCTGCTCTGTCCTACAGGGTCACCACAAGTCTGAATCCATTTCAAGGTAGTGAATTTTTTTGCTTTTGTCTGAGTCTGATTTTTTTTCTGTAACAGTATACAAATAATAGCTCAATTTTCCCCTATTCCCCTTTTTGTTTTTTATTAAAATAATCTTCAAACCACTTGTGAAATACTATTTGATATTTTGACAAGAATATTTCTAATGTTTTGACTAAATGCTGAAAATATAATGAATACTTTTCTTGGTTATTTTTTATTGCTTTTTTAATAATAATATATATTATTAATGTATTTTATATTCACAATGTATTTTGTGAAAATCATTTTGATGTTGCTATTTTGTTAGATATTGTGAGGTCAGTTCATATTCATAGTGACCTTATGTGAAACAGAATGAAATGATGCATGGACCCGCACCATCCTTATAACTGGACCAATAGTGATAGATGAAGAAAAGATTAAAGTTTTCAATGATTTCATTTTATTTGGATCCACAATCAACACCTATGTTAAAAGAAGTCAGGAAATCAAATGACATATAGCATTGGGAAAATCTGCTGTCAAGGAGCTCTCTAAAATTCTAAAGAACAATGATGAATGTTGCTTTAAAAACTAAGGTTCATGTGATCCAAGCTTTGATCTTATCAATGAGTTCCTGCGCATCTGAAAGTTGGACAGAGAATAACGATGACAGAAGAAGAATCGATGCCTTTGAGTTTTTGTGTTGGAGAAGAGCACTGAATATCCTATAGACTGCAAAAAGAACAAACAAGTCTGTCTTGGAGATATTGCAACCAGGGTGTTCTTCAGAGGCAAGGATGGTGCAACTTTATTTCACATACTTTGGACATGTTGTCAAGAAGGGCCAGTTCTTGGAAAAGGACTTCATGCTGGGAATGGTGAAGGCAAGATGAAATGGCACAGTGATTATAATTATGGGCTTAAGCACATCAGAGATAGTGAGGATGACACAAGATAGGTCAAGGTTCAGATCTATTGTTTATATGGTTGCTGTGAGTTGTAGTCAATTCAGTGTTACCTAAAACCAACAATACTTGAGCTTATTTTTCAGTCATTGATAGTCCCCTTATTTCTTGCTGTCCCTTTACCAAGCATGATATTTCTCCCTAGCATTTGGACCCTACTGATGACACATCCTAAGTAAGCCAGACAATATCTCACCATCCTCACTTTAAGAAGCTTTCTGGCTCTATTTCTTCCATTCTTTGGGAAGTCCATGGTATATTTAATATTCTTTGTAAACAACATAATTCAGGTGTGTCAAATTAGCTTTCAAAGTAGCTTTCCTAGTCATTGTCTGACTTTGCCATGTATATGGGTAGGAATATGTAAATAAGGTGAGTTAGCCTATCCACAAGAGGATTGGCTAGTCTCACCAATAAATCGAGCAGCTCCAATTGCAGAACTAGTTCTTCCTCTCCAGCAAAGAATAAGGAAGAGACTGAAACATGTCTTTGAGGCCCCAAAATTCTTGCTTCAGCTAAACCTATGGCAGCAGCAGCCATGACTGAACCAGAGAACAAACATGAGATGGAGTTATCTGGGGACTACCACTTATAGACAGAATGAAAGCTAATTTAAGACCCTTTTCCCACGTTTGTTGGACAACTGAAATGGGGGAAGAGTCAAAATTGGCAGGATTAAGAACTTTGAAACACAAGCCTAAAGCCGCAAGGCTCAAGGCTGAGAATCTGAGAGCACATTTTGGAAGCTGTCCTGATTGACTATATTCAACTACTAATCTGACTTCACCAATATAATTCTGTGTGGTCTGTGAGCTATCAGCCCACTAAAGCAGTAAGATGGTACTGAAGTCAGTAGAAAGAGGTGTGGGAGCATAGAGGACATGTCTGACTTCGTGAGAACTAGTTTTGTGCTATTGATGCTGTTGACGGGGACAGTTCCCAATTGTGAAGTTAGTAAAGGTCAGATACAGACATCCCCATATAGCCATTGATTTTTTTCCATTGCTCTTTTTACACAGTTGTTCAGTTTTCCTTTTTCATTTTCCAGCTTTCACATGCTTAGGCCATCGGCAACACAACTTGGGTATGGTGCATGTTAGTTACCAAAATGATATCTTGGATTTTTATCACTTTAAAGTGTTCTTTTGCAGCAGAGTTTCCCAAAAACTCAGCTGAAGAGTTTGATTAGATTTTAGTACTTCTTTGCAAGCTGATTTTTTTACTCAAGAAGAAGAAAATCCATATCAATTTCAGTTCCTTAAGTATTTATACTACTATTTATTGGCCCAATTGTTCTTTCCCTTTTAGTGTTCTGATTTAAGTAGATGCTTCAGGTTCTCCTCCACAAGCAAGGTTGTATCATCTACATGTTAATCTTCTTCAGTCTTGCTGTTACATTCTTCATTATATAGCCCAACTTTTGGGTTATTTGTGCAGTATATAGGTTGGATAGGTAAGGTGAAATAATACAACCTTGCCATATGCTTTCCCCCCCAATTTTAAATCATGCAGTATCATCTTGTTTTATTTGAATGACTGCCTCTTGATATATGTACAGGTTACCCATGAGCAAAATTAAGTGTTCAAGAATTTCCATTCTTTATACTTTTAACCACAATTTCATTATACAAATAGTCTTCACATAGTCAAATAAGGTAAACATCTTTCTGGTAGTCTATTCTTTCAGGTAATATCTGATATCTACAATAATATCCTTCATTCCACATTCCTTATTGAATTAGGTTTGAACTTGTGGTAGTTCACTTTTGATGTATAGCTTCATTCATTTTAAACTATCTTCAGAAAATTTTGCAAGAGTGTGATATTAGTGATGTTACTGTTGATATTAGATGTCATCTAGCCAATTCATAGGGTTTTCAGAAGGGAGTGGATCAGGCTTGTCTTCTTTCTCCATATTTATTCAATCTGCATGCTGAGAAAATAATTCAAGAAGCTGGACTCTATGAAGAAAAATGAGGTATCACGATCAATGGAAAACTCAATAATAACCTGTGTTATGCAGATGACACAACCTTGCTTGCTGAAAATGAGAAGTTGAAGCACTTGTTGCAGAAGATCTAAGAATACAGCCTTCAATATGGATTGCATTTCAACATCAAGAAAACAAAGACTCTTACCACCAGACCAATAGGAAACTGTCAACAACTTCATCTTACTTCGATTCACAATCAACACTCTTGGTACCAGCAGTCAGGAAATAAGGAGATGTATTTCATTGGGAAAGTCAGCAGTTAGGAATCTCTCCAAATTATTGAGGAGTAATGATATCAGCTTGAGAACTAAGGTGCTTCTGATTCAGGCCATGGTCTTTCTGACTACATGTTATACATCTGTGAGCTGGACAATAAATAAAGAAGGGTTGATGCCTTTCAGCTGTGATGTCAGAGAAGAGTACTGAACACCCGATATACTGCGAAAAGAACAAATATGTCTTGGAGAAAGTGCAGCCAGAGTGTATTTTAGAGGGAAAGATGATATAGCTTTGCCTCACGTATTTTGGGCATGTTGCAGATGGGGCTATCCCCTGGAGAGGAACTTGATGCTCAGAAAGGCAGACAATCGGTGAAGGAGAGGAAAACCCTCAATCAGGTGGATTGACACAGTGACTGCCACAATGGGCTCCAGTGTGCTGGTAGTGTGAGGATGGCACAGGATAGGACATGGTTCAGACCTGTTATTCATAGGGTCATTACAGGCTGACTTGACAGCACCTAACAACAACAATAACCAGTCAATTCTGAATTATTAATCCTGTATACAATAATGTGATGAAGGAAGAAGTTCAAGCTGCTTTGAAGGAAATAGCAAAAAATAAGGCCCCAGGAATAGATGGTATACCAATTGAAGTATTTCAGAT
>NW_006400099.1:73233-76040 GCF_000299155.1 Elephantulus edwardii | reverse complement strand
GGCGCAGGATAGAGCAGGGTTTAGGGCTGTTGTGCCTAGGGTCGCTATGAGTCGGAAACGACTCGACGGCACATAACAACAACAACAACAACAACATACAATAATCTACACCCTGCTTGATCCTGTATCATTCTAACAATCTGAAGGTCTTCTCTTTTGCTGAGAAAGTACCATGCCTTTCTCTACAGACTGACACTTGTTAACAAGCCCAAAGTATGTGAGATGTCCTTGCCTAACAAACCTCTCCTCTAAAGTACTCAATAAGTGCACTTCTTTCAAGACAGATTGATTTGCTCTTTTGCAAACCATGCCAAAAACTCTTGGTAAAAACATCAAAAAGTCTTTTGGCAAAGAATTTTTCCATTTTTAAACTTTCAGATATATAGGAAGCAATTGAAAAGACAATGGCTGTGGGCCCACTTCAGCAGCACATATACTAAAAGTGGAACGATACAGAAAAGATTAGCATGGCCCCATGTGCAAGGATGATATGAAAATTTGTGAAGTGTTCCACCTTTTTTGATGGGCAAGGCCCAATGGTGATTAATTTTATAAAACATAATGCTGGGGAGCTCTTGTGGCCTAGTGGCAAGAAGCTGCACTGCAATCCCAGAGGTACACAGTTCGAATCCACCAGATGCTCTCCTGAAGGAGGAGGGGCAATATCCTCCTGTAGCAGTCAGATCCGATTTGATGGTACACACACACAAAACAACAAAATACAAAAATTAATACAAAAAAAGCCCATAATGCATGAGAATGATTGTATCAAACAGAATGTAAATGAAGTACAGGGTGAAACACAGTGTATACGAACTTTGTAAGCTAACCAATTTTTTAAAAATACAAAAAATTTAAAAAAAGAGGTAAATCTTTAAGCTGACATCATTTTTCCTTTAGCACTTTGGAGATTTTTCCAATGTAACACATCTTGATTTCTTGACTGCTGCTACTTGGGTGTTGATTGTGGATCCAAGTAAAAGTAAATCCTTTACTATTTCAATCTTTTCTACATCTATCATGATGTTATCTAGTGGTGAAGATTTTTGTTTTCTTCATGTTGAGATGTAATTAATATTGAAACTGTAGTCTTTGATCTTCTGCAGAAAGTGTTTCAAGTCATCTTCATTTTCTGAAAGTAAGATTGTGTCATCTGCATAGGGCAGTCTGATTGCACTCTAAGGAACACTTTGATTGCACTTGTTTCAAAATAGATTTGTTTGTTCTCTTGGCAGTTCATGGGATACTCAATAGTCTTCCCCAACATCAGAATTCAAAGACTTCTATTTTTCTTCACTCTTCCTTATTTCATATGCATAGGAAACATGGAAATGTCATTACTTGGATCAGGTACACTTTAGTCTTTACACTGAGATCCTTGTTCTTTAGCACTTTAAAGAGGGCAAACATCAGATTTTCCTAATGCAATACATCATTTGATTTATTCGGTGCTGCTTCCATGCGTGTTGACAGCGGATCCAAGTAAAATGAAGTATTTGACTTAAATCTTTGCTCCATTTACCATGATAGTGTCTATTGATGCAGTAGTGATAATTTTTGTTTTATATATGATTAGGTGTAATCCATACTGAAGGCTATGGTCTTTGATCATCTTCAGTAAGTGTTCCAAGGCCTTTTCACTTTCAGCAATCAGGATAATGTCCTTTTAGCAAACAGGGTAATGTCATCTGCATAATACAAGTTGTTGATATGAATTCCTCCAATCTGCTCTTCATCATAAAGTCCAGCTTCTCAGATTATTTGCTTCAATTTGAATATTGTTCAATAATTTCTACACTTTCTTGGATCACCTTTCTTTGGAATGGGAACAAATATGGATCTCTTCCAGTCAGTTGATCAAGTGTTTGTCCTCCAGATTTCTTGGCACTACTTGGTGAGCGCATCTAGGATAACATCTTTTTTAAAAAAAAAATACGTCAACTAGTATGCTGTCAATTTGTTGGCCTTATTTTTTTGCCAATTCCTTCAGAGCAGCTTGAACTTCTTCCTTTATCACCACAGGCTCTTACTCATATATTGTTTCATGAAATTATTCTGTCAGCCAATTCTTTTTGGTACAGTGACTCTATACTCCTTCTCTCTTCTTTTAATGTTTCCTGGATCATTTAATATTCTGCTCAAAGCATCCTTAAGTATTGCATCTTGAGGCTTAAATTTGTTCTTCAGTTCCTTCACCTTAAGAAATGCCAAGCAAGGTAGGCCCTTTAGATTTTCTGACTCCAGCTCCTTGCACATTTCATTATTATACTTTGCTTTGTCTTTCCCTACTGCCCATTGAAAACTTCTGTTCAGCTCCCTAATTTCTTGATAACTTCCCTTTGCTTTGGTTTCTCGGTGCTCTAGTGCACTATTCAGAGTCTCATCTGACATCCATCATGGTCTTTTCTTCCTCCTCTGTATATTCTTCCTCCTTTTGCATTCTTCCTGGATGATATTCTTAATATTCTCCCACAGCTCATCTGGTCTTCACTCATTACTGTTTAAGGTCTCAAATCTATTCCTGGGATGGTTTTTTTTCTCTCCTGAATTAGTAAGTTCATTAGGCTCCTCATTTCCATGTCTAGGATGTGAATACGGATTTACATGCATTGTCTTGTTTGGCGGATCTTACATGCATGTAGAGTCTTCAGTCAGCCGGGCCTTTGATTCTACTTGTCATAATTTACAGTTGGCTCACCTGTGAGCCTAGTTAGCCAGGAGCTGATTGTGGAACAGACCACCAACTACTCATATGCAAATTCAAGCTAAAGCTGAGGAAAATTAAACCAAATCCAAGGCAACCAAAA
>NW_006400099.1:61328-66593 GCF_000299155.1 Elephantulus edwardii | reverse complement strand
TTTTTTTTTTTTCACTTTGGGAACATGTTCAGGCCTGCGGCGGGGGGCGGGGTCGCGCCTATTCCGCAGATCTAATTCCAGCGGAGCGTCTTGGCCGCGGAGATGGAAATCCCGAAGTTGCTCGAAGCTCGCGGGATACTAAAGTGCGGCGTTGGCGGCGGTGGCCCTGCGGGCATCCAGGTGCACAGAGAGCCTGATCCGCCGGCTGGCCAGGGGCCCGCGCGCCGCCTCCTACAATTCCGGGGCCGCCAAGATGGCGGCCCCGGGCAGCGGCGCAAACAAGCCCGCGCGACCTTACGGGGCCCAGACCCGAGTCCGCTGGCACCCAGGCCCGATCACGCTGGCGGCAGCAGTGACGTTTCTCTGGTGGTGCTGGACCCGGTGGATGGAGACGTGGAGGCCGCGCGCACCGGCCAGGCCGCGGGAACCGTGTGGAGGGAGGAGGCCGCGCCAGGCCCGAAACTTCAGGGTCCCTTGCGTGTCCTGAACCCCGTGGGCCGCCCTGAGCTGGGCTCCTACTGCGCGTCAGCAGTCCCCGTCCTGTCCCGAACCGCGATCCCCACTGCAAGGCCGGAACCAGCCACGGCCTTCTCTGGCACAATTACCATCCATAACCAAGACCTGCTGCTGCGCTTTGAAAATGGGGTTTTCACCCTGACCACGCCCCGGCCGCCCACCTGGGAGCCCAGGGTTGCTTCAGCCCGGCAGGCTGGGGATTTTCTCCTCCCACAACTGGGAGACCCGCACGCCACGCAGCACGGAGACTGCCCAGAGCTGCCGCCAGACTTCTTGCTTGCTGAGCCACCAGAGCCGGCGTCTGCTCCTGCTCCGGTGCGTGATGAGAAGGTAGAGGGCCTGGTTGCCACTGGGAGCCCCCAAGGACCACAGCACCTGAGCAGGAGCTCAAGTATGGTTCTGTATGTATGTCCCGAGATGCAGTGCGGGCAGACCTTCGCCAAGAAGCACCAACTGAAGGTGCACTTGCTGACACACAGCAGCAGCCAGGGTCAGAGACCCTTCAGGTGCCCTCTGGGTGGCTGCGGCTGGACTTTCACCACTTCATACAAGCTCAAGCGGCACCTACAGTCACACGACAAACTTCGGCCCTTTGGCTGCCCTGCGGAGGGCTGTGGCAAGAGCTTCACCACAGTGTACAATCTCAAGGCGCATATGAAAGGCCATGAGCAGGAGAACTCATTCAAATGTGAGGTATGCGAGGAGAGCTTCCCCACGCAGACCAAGCTCAGCGTTCACCAGCGCAGCCACTTTGAGCCTGAGAGGCCCTACCAGTGTGCATTTTCCGGTTGCAAGAAGACTTTTATCACAGTGAGTGCCCTGTTTTCCCATAACCGCGCCCATTTCAGGGAACAGGAACTCTTTTCCTGCTCCTTTCCTGGCTGCAACAAACAGTATGACAAGGCCTGCAGGCTGAAAATTCACCTGCGAAGCCACACTGGTGAGAGACCTTTCCTTTGTGACTTTGATGGCTGTGGCTGGAACTTCACCAGCATGTCCAAACTCTTGAGGCACAAAAGGAAACACGAAGATGACCGGAGGTTCACGTGCCCTGTGGAAGGCTGTGGGAAATCTTTCACCAGGGCTGAGCACCTGAAAGGTCACAGCATTACCCACTTAGGCACAAAGCCTTTTGTGTGCCCCGTGGAAGGTTGCTGTGCCAGGTTCTCTGCTCGCAGTAGTCTCTATATTCACTCCAAGAAACACCTGCAGGATGTAGACTCTTGGAAAAGCCGTTGCCCAGTCTCCACTTGTAATAAACTCTTCACATCCAAACACAGTATGAAGACCCACATGGCCAAAAGGCACACCCTAGGCCAGGATCTCATAGCTCAGCTAGAAGCTGGGAATTCTCTTACACCCAGCAGTGAGCTTACCAGCCAGGGACAGAACGAGCTCAGTGATGCTGACATAGTATCTCTCTTCTCTGATGTGCCTGGCAGTAGTTCTGCAGCAATGCTGGACTCAGCCTTGGTGAGCTCTGGAATCTTGACTATTGATGTGGCTTCTATGAGTTCAACTCTGACAGAGAATCTCCCTCGTAATCACAGTAATACCTTAGCACAGGCTCTGGACCCTCGGACTTTGATAGGCACCAGTGACCTCCCTCAAAATCCGGATACCTCTCTCTTTTTCGGAGCAGTGGCTGGAGGTTTTCTGCAGAGCACCTTAGATATGGATGAAGTTCCAGGTAAAAGTGCAGGGCCGCTGGGAGCTCTGGGCTCTTTGGCTCTAAAGAATTCTAGTCAAGAGATCCAAACTCTGACCCCTAGCAGTAAGTTAACAGTGGACACAGATATTCTCACTCATTCAACCACTCTTTGTGACAACAGTGTCTCAGAACTGCTGATGCCAACCAAAGCAGAATGGAACATACATCCTGCCACAGACTTCTTTGAACAGGAGGAAGAACCCCCTTTTGGATTCTCTAGTCCAGAAGGAAACCATGATTCTCAGAAAGAAACAGATCTCATCACAGTGACTGGCAGCTCATTTTTGGCATGAACTATGTATTACATTCATCATCCCATGGCTTACATCTATTACACTCAGTTTTGAGAATATTCTGGACTTAAGTGTGGTAATTTCTAATTGAGTTTCAAGTAAATAGTTCGGGGGACTAAGTATTTTAGATATCAATTTTCACTATGGATTATAAGGTGGATATTTAAATTCTGATCTTGGGTCTGGAACTGATAAGTTTTGTGACCTTGTACAAGTCACTTAATCTCTCTGAGCCTTAACTTCCTTCTTGATAAAATGAGGCTTTCATAGATTGTTTCTAAGGTCATTTTCAGCTGTGATATTTTTTCAAAATATAGAATGTCTTGCTTTGCTTACTATAATGCATGTATTTACAGAATGATTTGAAAAACTGTCCATTTTCCCACATGAAATTGAATTGAAAATTTAGATAATGTCATAATATATTTTAAAATATGCACTAGAGCTTAGCTGAAAATATGCATTGCATGTTATTACCTGTTGATCTTTCTAGCCTTCCTTTTGTGATGGAAGGATGAATTTTCACTGTGGAAAGTGTCAGAGATTTTTATATGATAAAGCCTAAGTTAAATTTTGACTTTGTGATGTTGAATAAGTGGCCTTAAATACCATATTTAGTCTAGTTAAACCTTAGTTTTCTAGCTATAAATTGGTTATTCCAGTATACATACACCTGGTACATCCACTTGTTCTTTTCTAGTATTTGGTGTTAGAATGTAAATGTTAAGTGTTTTGGCTTATTGGGTGAATGTTTAACACATTTCCTTCTTCATACAGGATAAATTAGCATGATTTAACTTCCATTTGGGCAGGCAATAAAGTTTAAATAAGAGAATCCCTTTCTTCCATTGAATAGAAAATATTTTTGTCCACACTATTGTTTGTAGACATTGGCTGCATATTTATTAGCTCAGTTTGTTAGCTATCATCTTTGTGTTCAAAGCAGGACCACAAAAATCTGGACATCCAACATCTGGAGGTTGTCTTGCCTCAGTGTCTTGGTGAGTTCATTATTTGTCCTTTCCAGAAATTGGGATGAGATATCTGTTCTTCATTTGAGTCGATTCTGTGTTTCTTACACAAGTACAGAATTTTTTAGTTTTTTGGCACTTTTATAACCATTATATTTGCCCTTCACCGTATTTTGATGTGGTTGTGGCCGTCTGGACTAAATCTCATATGAAAATTTAGCTAACTCACATTCCCAACAGATTTACCTTGGTGACTATTAATCCTATATATAGCTCATAGTACCTCTCCCTTTCCACCCTTCTGAGTTTCGTGGTTTATGAGAAGTTGCTTTCTTCTCTCAATTGATGTTTTCTACCGATTCTGATTCATTTCTACCATGCTTCCTGATTCCCTTGCATGTATATACCAAGTTTTGCCATGTATCTCTTTTTCATAAAATATTTTGATAGGTCACCATCTCTCCGCTATTCTCACAAACGGTTTATCAAGTAAAAATATTTACTGTATGTCTGTGTACTAACATTATTTTCTTGATTCATGTAGCAATGTGTTTATATTTGAATCATATAGTAAGAGGCATGTTTTATATAAGGTGTTAGTGAGAAATGTATTTCTTTTTCAGTACTTTTCAAAATTTTCCTCCCTGTTCTGTTAGTAACTGTTCTAAAACATTCTACACTAGTACTGTTTGCATGTGGATAACAATTATAATACTTTGGCAGTGCACTTTATAATTTTCCATTTTTACATGTCTATATTGTATTTATAATGTTTAAATTGTACTAATTCAGTGACAAAGCAAATACACACATATAACATACGATTGTAAGCAAATGGTCAGAGTTTCATTATGTCTGATCATTTAACAGCACTTTGGAGATTTGTCACTCTATGTCCATTTTAGAAAAGTGTTTTCATTAAGTCCTCTTAAACAAATTCTTCCTTTCTTAAAAATGAGGAATGCAGAGGTCTGAGGTGAATAAATGGGTCCCAGTCATTAGTTAAATTATATAACCACAAAGATAATTTAAAATCCTCTGACATAGGATCTGTCATTCAGATTTACTTCTTTCCATTAAAAACTATCATAAACTATAATTTGTTATAGTCTAAAATTTTCTAAGTAGATGTTTTACTTATTTCAGTGATAAAAACTTTATCCATGTATGGGCTCACAAGTTTTCTTTCAATCTGTTTAAGAAATTTCTCTTTCAAGACCATATTCCCAATAAAATGGTCAGAAGAACCGAAGATTACAGTAAGAAATGTAGCTAGAAGCATAGCGGTTGTATTTTTGTTGATGTTGGCATAAATTTGCCATTGTTCTTCTAAAAACTGAGATGTAATTTTATCTCTTTTGCTGTCTGTTCTTTTCACATTCTTGATTTATTAGAATTTTGCCAGTTGAAGACACAATAACAAAATGCTTCACTAGAAGGCCAGCTTCCTGGGAATTCTGTTGAGCATGTTCCTCATAAATTAAAATATTGTAATATTGCCATTTTTACCAGTGATTTCATTGTGTTGTGGTTGTCATATGAGTCAGTTGTGACTCATAGTGGCCTCATGTATAATATAACAAAATGCTTGTGCACAATTTTATAGACTATGTTGTTGTTGTTGTTGTTGTTGTTGTTATGTGCCGTCGAGTCGCTTGCAACTCATAGCGACCCTATGTACAACAGCCCTAAACCCTGCTCTATCCTGTGCCTATCTCACTGCCTCTGACACATCCATCCTGATTACCCCAGTCACTGAATCAATCCACCTCAT